>NC_056730.1:324148377-324198377 GCF_019279795.1 Protopterus annectens | reverse complement strand
GTGTAAACTCATTGTCAGTTCTTACCATAAGGGAGTGGCTTTTCACTCCCGGTTTTTGAGGAGGAGCAACTCCATTGCTTAGATCTCTGCATTCCCTGGGGCTGCTGTCTGGGAGGTCTGCTTCCCCTGGGTCTGGGCTGAGCTGGCCTGGAGGGGGCAGGAAAGGACCAGTGCTTGGAGGGGCAATGCCTACTGAACCTCGGATGCTGGACCCTTAAGAAGTCTGTCTGCATAGATTTAGCTTTTTCTTCCATCTTTTTAAGACCTCTTCTGCCTTGATGCCAAATAAATTGTCTTTGTTCAATGGTGAATCCAATAACTTGGATTTGACATAGACTGGTAAGGTCTGTTCTTTAAGCCAAGCATGCCTTCTAAGGACAGAACCAGTGACTGCTGCCCTGCAAGATGCTTCTGGGGCGTCAAAGCCACACTGCAAGGTGTGCTTAGTAACCCGACTTGCAGAATGCATTACCTCTTGTAATTCTTTATTTTCTGCACAAACAGGAAATAAAGATATTTTTTGTTTCAGGAGTTCCATGGTATGCTGTTGATATTTCAGCATGTGGAACTGACAATTTAATGCTCTAATAGCAAGAGTAGCAGAGGTGTATACTTTTTTGCCCCATGTGTCTAAAGCTTGGGAATCCCTGTCTGAGGGGGGGTGAGATTCTTAGCTGAGGTTGCTTTAATTCCTTTAAGTCCTTGAGAGATGACCTCTGGGTCAGCAGTAGGATTTTTGAAAAGGAATTTGTGAGAGTCAGGGACTCTGTAGTGCCTGTCAAGTTTTCTGGGAGCAGGAGGAAGGGTGTCAGGAGTCAAACTGGATTCCATAAAAACATCATCCAGAACATCCGGGACAGGAGGAATGGCCAGAGATCTGTGCTGTGGTAAATCTAAGAATTCCCTGAGTCTCTTTCTTTTGGAAGGGGGTAGGCTGGCTTCCCCTGATAAGCATAATAAGGTCTTCTGCCATTTTAAGCATTTGAGACTGAGGCAAGTAAGCAGGTGCCTGAGCTTGGGTTGTCGTTTTTTTGGGCGTAGTTCGTACCCTGGGCCTTAGAAACTTGGTAGGTTTAGAAAGAACTGAAGATGCGAAAGAAGTCATTGGTCTGTGTGAAATATAGGTAGTACTAAGTACTTTCATGGAAGATGGTGCCTGCTCACCGACTTCGGACCCATTCAAGGTACAGACATCTGCAGGATCCTTAGTCGAAGAAGTGTCTCATGGCATACCAAATTCTGAAAGGGTCTCGGTAGCAGCCTGCAAATCCCACATAAGTGGGCATCAGGGGCTGTGAAAGCGCCTCCCTGAGGACCAGAGAACTGATGACTAGCTTAACGGAAGCATTGTCGGCAGTTATGGACCTGTGCAGTCTGTCTCTGTCTGTATCCTTACGTTTTTTCTGAAGATTGGTAGACTATTATTTACCTGAAGAAAGGAAACTTGCAAATGAACTGAAGGCTCTGCAGATTGATCTATGCACTAACTTTACAAATAGCATTACTGGTAACAAAGCTAGATACTCTCTTTGAAAGCATATCCAGTTATGAGAAATTTACAGAATACGAAGCTGAAAAAGCTTCAAAGGTATATGAATGATTTTCGGTCAAGTGCTGTTTTTTCATGGCCCAAACCTTTTACTACAGCAACAGACCAGCCTTTAAACCCAGCCTCTTTTGTGATAGACAACACACAACCACCAACGAGAAACCAAATAACTGGAGAGGGAGTGGCTGCAACTACTAACACTGAGGAAAAACAGAGTTTACCAGTGCACTCTGCCGAGCAGCAGTCAGCAGTTTTCTTTTTATTTTTTATTTATTTATTTAACATTCGTTGACCGGGAATGTCTGACTAGGTTCCACAGATCCTGTTTTCAGCGGAGGCCCGGGGAGAAATGCTCCAGAAGCATGTCTTTAGAATGTGGGAGGAAACCGGAGTACCCGGAGGAAACCCACGCGAATTCAGGGAGAACATGCAAACTCCACACAGAAGGCACTCCAGCCGAGAATCGAACCGGAGAACCTCTTGCTGTGAGGCGACAGCATTAACTGCTGCACCACTGTGCCACCCATAAATGATGCCAGTAAAACCAAAGAATATAAATACAAGCAGCAGCAAGAAGAATGATAACAGAAACCTATCTAATGAGCTCCTTTTCCCATGCAACAGAAGGGAATAGGGGAACTCAAATGATAACCTTCATACTAATGAATGCTCTACCAATAAAAAGCAGACCAAGGAGCAGAGGAAGGAAGGGCCGAGTCAGGCAGATACCAAACACAGAAGCAACATGGAACACAATGGTAACCCACAGCAAGAACACAAAAGTGTGGTAAGAAATCTTTCACCTCTAACACTAACTGATGCACATATGTCACGTTTGAATAAAGGGCTGTCATTTATTCCCGCCCAGAGAACTGTTTTAGTTGACATTCTTAAAGAACTTAAGTTATATGGTCGCAACTTAACTTTAAAAACTATGTTTAAAGGACAGATGACTGATAATATAAATATTTTTAAAAAACCTAGTACCTTTGTACCTAAAGTACATCCTATGGTAGAAGCTTATGTGTCAGTATGTGAGAAGCAAATAAGGGAAGCATTTACTTCAGATAGAAGAGC
Organism: Protopterus annectens; assembly: GCF_019279795.1. Classification (NCBI taxonomy): domain Eukaryota; kingdom Metazoa; phylum Chordata; order Ceratodontiformes; family Protopteridae; genus Protopterus; species Protopterus annectens. The sequence continues at coordinate 324,195,751 of NC_056730.1, read as the reverse complement.
TGCCTTTTATAATTTGAGTAAAGCAGAATCTTATGCTCTATATGACCTGAGGGAAATGCATTCAGTTGAATTTAGACCTGCAGATAAATGAGGGGGAATTGTGGTTACGGACAGGGAATTTTACATCCAGCAAATGATGAAACTACTAAAAGACCATGAAACCTATACCTGTATCTCAGTAAATATAGTAAAATGTGTTATAGACAGGATTGCAGTTTTGCTGTTTGACTTACTGACTACAAATTTGATAGAGTATTTATTTAAGTATTTTAAGGTACAAACTCCCACCATTCCAGTTATATATGGCCTTCCCAAGGTACATAAAGATATCATATGTCCACCTATGAGATCCATAGTTTCTAATAGAGGTTGGGCAACAGAAGCCATGTCAATATACGTAGAGAATAACCTTCATCCAGTGCTTGAAGAGTGTGAAACAGTATTGAAAGACACAAAATCGTTTCTCCACACATTGTATAAAAAGACAATTTCGAATAATAAAGAGCATCTGCTTGTAAACTTAGATATTACATCACTTTTTACAGTGATTCCAAATGAGTGGGGAATAGACATTAGGAGATTGCTATGTTCTAATTGTGTTTTCTCTAAAGATAAAGTGAATCTGTTATGCAGTCTGCTTGAAATAATTTTGGACGATAATGTTTTTGTCTTTAAAGATTTTTACCTACAAAAGGTTGGCGTAGCTATGGGCACAGCTTGTGCAAACAGCTACGCCAACCTAACTTTAGTCCAATGGGAAAAAACATTTCTACTACAGGGAAATGAATTCAGTAAATATGTTCTGTGGTATGCACGTTTTGTGGATGATATGCTTTTTCTATGGGAAAACTCAGTAGAGATGCTGGTTAGATATTCTTAGAGTACCTACATGCAACACCATTTTTAAAATTTACCTGTAAGTACTCAAACAAAAAGAATTCACTGATGTCCTAGTGAAAAAATCAGAAATGGGGCAGATGGCTACTAGCCTGCATAGAAAACCAAGTAGAAAGAATTCCATATTACATAAAAACAGCATGCATCCAAGACATGTTAGCAAAAACATTATGAAAAGGCAGTTCCTGTGAGCCTCAAGATTACATAGTAAAAATGATGACTTGAAGAGATCTATGGAAGTGTTAAGAGGGGAACTACTTGATAGAAGATATAACCAGACAGAAACAGACACCACCATAGAAGGAGTATATCAAGAATGTCAAGGGAAGGGTAGACCTTACTTCTCAGAACAAACTACAAGAGACAACCCTGAAACAGACTCCAGGAATAAGAAACTCAGGTTCCCCATTACATATGCAAGTGATGTCAGTCAATTTTGTGACATATTTCAGAAGAACTGGAACATACTATTAGCCACTAAAGAACTCAAAGGTGTCATAGACTCTGACCTCACTTTTCATTTACAAACAAAAAAATCACTTAAAAGGCAGCTATGTTAAAAAAACCCAAACACATAAAAGACCACCCACCATGACCCAGGACCCCCATTCCACGTTTCTGGAGACACTGGAAAATATGAAGGTCCTACCAAACTCCCTAATATTGGGTAATTTCAATTACCCAAACATTAACAGGGAGAACAACTCAAGTACTATCTCCATTGCCCAACGCTTCTTAGAATTTATAAACTCGAACCCCCTGGATCAACTGGTCAACACTCCCACCAGAGTTGACAACATATTGGAGCTGGTCATCACCAACATGGGTGACCGGTGTTCTACACCAGAGGTCAACCCCTCGCTGGTTAGATCAGACCATAGACTAATCACTCTGGATAACCACATTCCACCCCCACCCCCAATCAAGGAAACCACCATGAAAAACTTTTCAAAAGCAAACTTCACATTACTTAAGACTGAGGTGGAAAGGTTCACAGCCCCCATGCTAAAGGACAATGCTGTCCAAGCTGCTGAATCCCTTACAAAGGCACTCTATGAGCACCTGCAAGAATGCATGGATCGTGCTATCCCAAGCAAAACCAAGACTCACTCCTCCATGAAAAGGAAAACAGTCTGGTGGACCCCTGCCATAAACAAGCTATACAATAGAAGGAGGAAACTAGTATAGAAAAGAGTAAAATCCCAAGAAGGAAAGACATCCCTGATCATTATCAGCAAGAAACTAAGATCTTTCATAAAATCATCCAAGAATAGCTTCAAAAGAAAAATTGCCAAGGACTCCAAAGATAACCACAAAGCGTTCTTTAGCTGTGTCAAGAACCTAAGTGGAAACTCTCAGATCTGCTCTGAGTTAGTGCAGAATGGCACAAAATACACTGAACTGACTGATATTGCAAACATTCTGGCAGACAGGTTTAATGCAAACTTCACCCCACTCTCACCTCCTAAAGAGCTCATAACCATACCAGAAGAATGTACAGCCCCGGCAATCACTGACACACAGGTTAAAACAGTCCTATCCAAAGCCAAAAACACAGCTTCAATGGGACAGGATAGTGTCCCAGGCTGTGTCTTACACGAGCTCCAAAATGAACTAACCCCTCACCTAAACACACTGTTCAAACTCAGCCTCTCTACAGGCTACGTACCCATAGAGTGGTGCACAGCAACAGTTATCCCGCTCCACAAAGGTGGAGCCACAACGGACCCCAGGAACTATTGTCCTATAAGCCTGACTAGCCTGGTCTGCAAGGCTATGAAGCGCATCACCATGGAACTCAGAGACATTGGGAACCTCCAAACATTGGACCCTACCCAGTTTGGCTTTGTTAAGGGCAGAGCATGCCTCCTAAACCTGGTGGACTTCTTTGAGACAGCTATCAAGGCTTTAGACGAGGGAAAAGAGGTCCACACAGCCTACCTAGACCTCGCAAAAGCTTTCAACGTCATTCCCCATTCTGGTATTATAGACAAGCTCATCAGCCTGAACATAAACACCTACATCATGAGATGGGTTGCCAGTTGGCTCACAGAACCCACACGGTGAGAATTGCAGGCTCTAGGTCCGACTCTAAACCAGTTACAAGTGGCGTCCCCCAGGGCTCAGTCCTAGGACCACTCCTGTTTGGTATATACTTCTCAGAGGTACAGGCAAGCACAGGAGGACTATGGCTGACCAAGTTTGCAGACGACTGCAAACTGGTGGCCATAACTGACTCTCTAGCTGATACAGACATCCTCCAGAAGGGTCTCACTGAGACGGATACCTGGTGTCAAAATAATGGCCTCAAGCAAAATGCCAAAAAGTGCATAGTCATCCCCTTTGGAAAAAACAAATTACCCGCAAACTACCACATACGTGGTAGTCCCCTAAATACAGAAAATGTAATAAGGGATCTGGGGACCCAAGTAGATAGTAATCTCTCATTTGATAATCACATTGCCAAGGTGTTTACAAAATCCTTCTATGTGGCCCACCTAATCACAAAGGGGTTCGCATCTAGAACAAAAGAGGTTATTGTGCCCCTCTACTCATCACTCATCAGACCCATCATCGAGTACAACACCCCATTTGGGATATACCTTACAAGACACCTGCAACAGCTGGAAAGACCACAGAAGTACCTCACCATGAGGATTACTGGCTTCAAACAGCTGCCCTATGCAGCCCGACTGAAGAAACTCTAGCTGTACTAGGTTGCATACCGCCTACTCAGAGGTGCTCTCTGCTTGACATACAAGGCCATGTTCAACCCAGAATTGATGGACATGCTCCACTTAAAAAAAAAAAAAAAAAACAAATCCCCAAGAGCCACACACTCTAGGGATCTAAACCTCACCACAACTATAAATAGGACGTGATGGAGGGATAGATTCCTGTCCCAGAGACTCCCCATGCTTTAGAACAGGATTCCAATCTACATTAGGCAAAGCCCCTCACTAACACTCTTCAAGAGAAATCTTGACGAGTGGATGGGAAACAGAAAATTTACCCCAGGGATCACTGCAGTGGCTCTCCTGGACAGAGGCACAGGGAACTAATGGCTCTGCTGAACAGAGGCACAGGGAACTAATGGCTCTGCTGGACAGAGGCACAGGGAATTAATCTAAGGTGGTGGCGAAAGCCAACACATTCTGGCTAGGCTTATAGATGCCCTCGGACAGATAGCCTAGTACTTACCTATGAAGCTGACTGCAGAGCTTGTAAGTACAGTTTCTCATGCAGCACTTTTGCACATCCACAGCAAAAGTTTAGAATTTAATTGAATTTCTATTCAGAATGCAGGACTAGAAATATAGTCTACTTTAGTTTTAATACTGTAAAGTTTTTTATGTGGGCAAGACTAACAGAATGCTCAAAGAATGCATTTAAGAACGTATGAGGGACATAGTAAAAAAGGAGAGTAGTGCCCTAGCTAAACATGTAGAAGCTGAAGGGATGCACCATGATTTAAAATTTTTAGTTTTAGAAGTTCTAGAAGAAAATATCAGAGGGGGCGACATTAGAAACAGAACAGAAGAGGCTGAGCAAAAATGGATTCTGCAACTAAATGCAGACAAACCCCCTGGCATTAATGAAACTGCTTCTTTGAAACCATTTTTAAAGGCAAGAGCCTTAAAGCACTAATTCCCTTCTACATGGTTCTATAGGCATTCACATATGAACTTGCATAGTGATTTTAACAGTTTTATGTCTAAATATGTTTTTTCTACTATTTTTAAATGAGTTGAGTGTTATATACTTTGAAAGTATATAAAGTATATATATATATATATATATATATATATATATATATATGTGTGTGTGTGTGTGTGCGTGTGTGTGTGTGTGTGTGTGTATATAGCAAGGAAGGTATGGGATGTTTTACTAAGTCTGATGAAGCGACCTGGAAGGTCGTGAAAGCACTCACTTTGCCCTTATGATAAAGAATTTTCCTTCTACTGTGGCAGTTCGACTTTTTATAAATACTAAGTGGAGTTTTTTCCCTTTGTACAATTCTTTTTAAAGTCCTGTTACTCTCAGAAAAAAATGCTTAAGTTTTTGTTTATTGCTTTTCCTGAGAGACAAAAACTCTACTATGAAGTCAGATAGATGCTCTAGTGCTGAAACTTGCATGAGGGGCTCCAAGCTTTTTTTCTGAACCACTCAAGTTCATATGGGTAGCCTCTCAATTCTTATGGGTTTTCCTAAAAAATCCTACACAAACAGGGCAATTAATTCAAGAAGGAACTCTTCAAAGCTTAGAATTCAAATTTTTGTACAAGATCTGATGCCCACAATAACAAAGGCTTTTCATGCCTGTATGAGGCATGCCCCAGGAAACAAATGTTTTCCCTTGAAATTGTTGACTAGCAAAATGACAATAAAAACAGCAATCAAATAAAAGATTGCTCATCAGTGCACATCCTCCTCAATGAAAATCAGCAAATACCTACAGCAAAATGAAAGTTCAGTTGTGCAAGTAAACTTACTGTAACAGATGATGTTCAAATTATCACTACTGCAGTAACCTTAGGAAAATGGGGTTACATCTTGCCAAGAATGTAACAGCTGGCTAGCTTCCAAAACTTAAGGGCACCTTCCACGCACTCAAACTGTTAGTCAGCTCAAACAGAACTGAAAAAAAAGAGTGGTTTGGCCACCAAACCTGCAGACCTTTTATACCAACTTAGAGGAGGAGGAGGGGTAGAGCCCTGAAAAGGTAAATGCTAGGAAAGTTGAGATCCTGACTCTGGCAACAAAATCGTATGAAAATGGGGATAGAGGGAGGAAGTGGCTACAGCAGTAGTGATCATTCGAACATCTACTGTTATGCTTAAGTTTATTTACACAACTATACTACATTCTTCACACTGACTACTGCTGCAGTAGCCTTAGCTATATGGGTAGAGTACCACAGTTTAAAATGACTGGGAGAAAGAAGAATGAAGGCCCAGAAGCCCCTGAGGAATGCTCCTAGCAAAACCTTCCTAGACCTGGAAAAGAAATATAGTTTGTTGTGCTTTGTAAAGATATATACAGGCACAAATTGCTGCTTCTAAAATACCTATAGAATCAAATCTTTCCAAAAAGCCACAGATGAAGCAAAGGCCGTAAACCTTACATGGAATTGCCTTGTTATGTTGGGAATAACAAAAGTTAAAATAGCAAGAGAGAAACAATTGGAAATGGTCTGCTTTGAATACAGGATGTCCTTTCTTCATACCTTCACAATAAATGAACAAATGATCAGAGTTTCTGAAAGTTTTAGTTCTGTCAATATCACATCAGAACTGTCTGTGGACATCAGAAGTATGAAGAACCCTTTTTTCCCTCGTTTTTAGTTCTGGAAAGAAGACAAGGCGAGGGATAGCATAGCTCAAAGCAAACTCAAATACCACTTTAGGCATAAAGGAAGGGTTAGTTCTTAAATTAAAAACCCTAATTTTGTGGAAAATGAAAAGGCTGACACACCATAAGAGCTTTAAGAGCTTACAGCTCTGATACTCCCTTCCTGCAGATGTCAGAGCAAATAATTAAAACTGCCTTCTATGTTAAGAACCTCGAGTCAGCCTGATGTGCTGGTTCAAATGATACAAGAATCGATTTTGAAAGACAAAATTAAGATCCCAAGGAGTCATCATCTGTTTGGTATGTAATACCCCTTCAAGAACATTTTTTATATATGAATACATTGAAAGAGGGGGATCCATGGACAGAAATGATGAAATGGCTGACAGGTGGCCTTGATGGAGGAGTAAGATGGCCAAAGGATAACTCACACAAATAATGAAGAATCAGAGAAACACTAGCCTTAAAAGGGTCTTGGGGTTTTACCTTGGCATTAACTGGAAAATCATTTCCATTTTCTAATATATGATCTTCTAGCAAGAGGTTTTCATCCCTCCTTTAATACCAAATGCACGTCCTCAGAAAATAGGTGCCAAAAAGGAATTAAGACAATCATTCAGGCAGTTACAGTTGCAGTTCTTTGGAGTTGTAATGTATCAAACACCTACTGTCTTGTGTGCAGGTCTAGTCTGTGAGGAAGTTTGTGGTAACTGTTCTTGGCCATTTCCAATAGAAGGGAGTCATCACAATGATCTTTGAAAAGTCTTTCTGACTGACTGCTATGACTAGAGACAGAAAGATCTATTTGAGGTGACACCCACAGCTGGATCACCTTTTGAAACACCCCGATTCAGTTTCCATTCAAAATGGCCTGTCCTGGCCCTGCAAAGCTTGTATGCCAGAAAATTTCAATCTGATAGGATGTAAGATGCCTTTAGAGTGAGATTGTGCTGAAAAGCTGTATTCTAAGCTACCATGGCTAGGCTGCACAGAGGGCAAGAACCGGTTCTCCACCGTTAATGTACAATATTACTGTGGTGTTGTCTGTGACCATCTGTAACAGTCCTGTGGACCTTAGCTGATTGCACCAGCTGAGCATTGCTGAATGCCAACATCTCTCGCTGTTTTGGTCCAGCTTTTCTATGCCAGAGACCATACACTTCTATACTCATATACACTGCTCCCCAAGCAAAGACTGAGGCATCTGTTATTACAGCCTGTGCTGGAGTTGACAGGGAAAATGGAATACCTGGGTTCAGATAAAATTGGTCTTTCTACCACAAAATTTCCCTTCTCGTAAATCCCATCATCTGGAATGACAGTTGATATTGATGCTGCAACCATACTGATTTTAGGTACCACTGAAATTTTCTCAAGTAGAGTCTTGCTAGGGAATCACAAGAATTATACATACCATGAGTCCTAGTATCCTGAAAAACTCTCTAGCTGAGAGTTAGCTGAGACTTGTCTGAGAGAACAAACTCAGGAATAGATTTTGATCTACTTTTTCCTGTGTAAGAAAAGCTCTTTGTACTGAAGTGTCTAACAGAGATCACAGAAAAACAATCTTGTAAGTAGTAGTTAAACAAGACTTTTTGGAGGTTCTCCTGAAACCCCACTTTATGCAAGAGAGATCTCTCTGTGACAGTCCTGAAATTTTGAAAAAGGCTATGCAAAAATAAGTAAGTCATACAAATGAGGAAAAACAAATACCTTGCAGTCTGCAGTAGGCTATCACTGGAGCTAGACACTTTGTGAACACCCTTTTGGCAGTGGATAATCCAAAGGGTAATGCAGATAAATTGTGACCCAGACACAGAGAACCTTAAGAAATGCCTGAAATTTGGACCTATAAGAAAGTGATGATAAGCATATTTTAAATCCAAGGTCCCCAAAAATCTTTAACGTGGAATTACGAAGTAACTGATTATAAGGAGAACATTTTGAAATTGGGTACAATCACAAACTGTTTTAAAAAGAAAAGATCTAGAACTGGTCTCTGTGAACCTTCTCTCTTTGACATCACAAATATTCTTGAATGAAGGCATTCTCATGAGGAGGAGGGACAGGTTCTATCACCCCCCCCCCCCGAGTTAACAGATGGTGGGGAGGAGTTTGATCTGGCAGGTGAAAAATAATCCCATGAAAGAGCAGGAGAGATCTCCACTGCCATGTGTACCTGACAAAAATTACTTTCAGAATCCATACTTCTGAAAGTATCTGTTACCAATGAGAGAATGGAGGTTCAGATTTCTGGGAAGGATGAAAGGTTTGCTAGGGTTGAAAAGGGGATGGAATTTGAAGACAGTCATTCAGACCTGTTAGACTGTCCTTTGTGAGTAGGTAGGGGGGAAGCTTCATTATTCTTGGAAACTCCCTACCATTGCTTTTTAAAAGTCGGCTTACCAGCAATTTGCTGTGTCTTTTTAATTTTATTTTTGTAAACAGTTGTAGAGGTAACATTAAACACCCTGACCAACTTGGAGAAGGAAGGTTGAAAAAATCTGAGAAATTCCTTGAGTCAGCTTGCCTCTTTCATCACACTTTTTAAGGACCTCTGCTGCAGATGGTCCAAGGACTACTACTTTGTTTAAAGGAAAATTTGCAATTTAAGCCTTAACATCCTGAGGAAGGTTTTGAGTATGAAGCCAAGCAAACTTCCTCCTCCTAACGGTTGCAGAAGCAGCAGCAACTCTGGAAGTGGCATCAGCCAAATCACACCCACACTTCAAAGAGTGGGTAGCCACTTGAGACACAGTAGTAATAAGATTACACAGAGATGTTTTTTTCCTCAGATGAGGGAAAATATGCCATAATGTTCTTCATACTGTCAAAGGGGCAAGCATAAACTAACATATGAGCTTGACAACTGAGAATTCTATGAAAAAAATTTGTAGAATGCACATACACTCCCCCAGAAAAGACGGGATTGGCACTGACCAGATGTCTAGCAACAGCTGAGTTTATCAGATAAATCACTGCTGGGTCTAACCTGTGGTTACAATTTAAAAATGTGTGACACTGAGGAATTCTACACAATTTATCTGCTTTCTTGGGGCAGCAGGCTGGCGGGTTGGGAGGGTGGCTTAATGGTTAAGGTGTTTGCCTTACAAACACAAGGTGCAGGGTTTGAGTCTCACAAGGGATAATTGGCTAGGCTTAAAATGGCTCGCAAGGGCAGTTAGCTTAGTATGAACCTATGAACCTATGAACCTATGTTGGGCAGGTTACATGCTGTAATAAATACAACTTCCAAAGCTGGAAGAAGAGGGGGGAACTAGAGTAGGTTCAGGAAATTCCAGTTGCAATAAATCATAATATTTCTTAAGAGACAGTGGACTATCATTGTATTCACACAAACACTTGATGCATTCTGGAAACTTTTTCAAAAAAAGAAAATCCTTCTAAGGCAATGTCAGAAGCCAAACTTTCCTCAGAATTCAAAACTCAAGCAGCAAAAACAGAAACTACCCCTTCACTACCATTTTACGGTTTAAAATCTTGAAACTCCTCACACAATGGAGAATCCCTTTCTCTTTTACAAGAGCTCCAGAAATGGAAGGATCAAGAGTCTGAACTAAACCCTGAGCCAAGCCCAATAAATCACTCCTGTCCAAGGTAACTGAGACAAAAGAAATATGACTAACTTGCCTTCTTTCAAACAGCTTTATATATACTTTGCCTAGAAGAAATGCTAACAATAGCTTACAGCCACTCAGAACAAGTATTCAAGCATATCACCTCATGTTGGTATTCACTCACATTTCAGTGATTGCTTTATAATACAGGGGGATGGTAGTAATCAAGTTTAAATAATGGATTGTCTGAGTTTGGTGTTTTTCTGAGAATTAGTGAACCAGGTGTTACGCTACTTGTCAGCAATCATTATTTGAGGTGCAGTGACCTCAGGGAGTGCAAGGGTGAAGCTCTTCACAAAGGGGTTCAGGAGGACTTGCTCAGCCAGTGCAATAAAAATAGTCATGTTAATTTAGCTCCTAAAGTAATGGCATTGAGTGTATTATCAGAATGTGTATCTTTGAGGCATTGCTGGAGTTGATTTGACCAAGTTCATGTGACGCAAGTGCAAAGCACTGAGGAAACACAGTAGACCTGGAATTAACTGCTCATTTACTTCTGTCTTGCACCTTAAAATAAACAAAGAATATTTCAAGGTTTAACAGCCAGACAGACTGACATTTTCTTATCAAAATCATTTATATATCTTAGAATATATACCAATAGGGTTTGAACTACCTAATAATAATCCTTGACTGCCTCAAGCTGTTTTGCTCTTACCTAAAATAGGGGAATGAGATTTAAAACACTTTTCACTTGCCTCTGACCTAACAACATTCCCCAAGTGCTACCAAGTTTTCATGTAGTTGTCTAGCTTGGCTCCATAAAATCCACTAAATCCCACTGTTTGGATATCCAACAACACAAAAATAATAATAATTGGTAATCCACAAAACCAAACACAATTACGGATGCAACGGAACTATAAAGACCAACTGCAATGTTGCGAGAACAAGTGCTTTTGTTCCTTTAATTAATTCAATGGAACGTTATCAGATAATTCCCTCACGACTTCCTTCACTTTATATAAAACAGACCAATCAAAAAGAACCATTACGTACTACAACACTAAACCAAAACAACTAAATACTAAACTTAGAACACTCTATTTAAAATCATTCAATCATAAAGAATTTAAATAATTTAAACAGTTAAAATAAATTCCTTATTTAAACAAAGCAAAAAACAATTTTGAAACAAATTTTTAGAAAACTACAATACCAAAACAACATTTAATTTTAAAGTGTTCTGGTACTTAAGCATACTGCTTCCTAAAAGAAAAGAAAATGTACTTAGCATTTGCCTTTAATGCTAACAAATTGCTGACAGATATTCTCTATCATTAATACCTGGAGGTTGGGTGGCATTTAAAAGAATCTGCCAATGTGTCTCTCCAAACTCCAAAAATACAGACCAATTACCCCCTCTACCATTCACCGCAACCTTTTCAAGCACACAAAACAATAATTTTTTTTTAAATTGGAACAAGTTGTTGAGTGCCTAAATAAGGCATTTATGGTTTCTTTCTTCCTAATGGCATACATATGTTGGTAAATTCTTTTTCTAAGAGATTTGTCTGTCCTCCCTATATAAAAGCAGGGCATGTGGAAAAAATAGCAGCATATACAACTCCTTTTGTGTTACAATCAAAATTTGCTTTAACAGGGAAAACCCTGTATTGATTGCCAATAGTCACGTAAGTTGTACCGTATATAAACCTATATTCCCTGCACACACATTTCTGCATTCTACCTTGACCATTTTTGTTTATTTTTCTTTTCAAACAGGTACTTCATATCTTTGTCTTTTCTGGAAACTATGTTTGGTATTTGACCCAATGTTTTGGTTAACCCAAATGATCCACAGACTGCACACCAGTTTTTCTCAATAATTTGTCTAATAGTTGAAGAATGTGAAATATACACAAGTACACAAATGGCGTCATTATTCAGAGATGATGGAGCTTTCTCTGATAGTGATTGAGGAAACCTTGAAATTGTGGGGGGGGTAAAGCATTGTTTTACCTTCCAAAACTAAGGGTTCTTGTTCATCCAATAACTTTAGGGGATAATTCCTTTCCCTTAGCATCTCTTTTATTAAGGAAAGCTCTCAATGTAATATTTCCTCATCTATGGCTAACCTTGAAAGCCTTATCATCTGGTCTTTAAGTTCCTTTTTTGCCACTGAGGGTGATTACTCTTAAAATGTAAAAAGGCATTAGAAAAGGTTGGTTTTCTGCATATGGACAACTCATATTGATGTTCGTTCTTGTTCTTATATAGATGAACATCTAAGAAGTCCACACTGTCAAAATCCACTCTGTGTGTAAATGATAAAAAGGTGGCAGTAGAACTGATGTAGTCTATAAAAGTTGGAATTTTTTTCTACATCTTTATCCCACAATATCAGGACATCATCTAGATATCTAAAATATTTGTAAATTGACTTTTCGCAAGGTGATCTAAAAATGTATAAAGTCTCCCACCACCACAACACAATATTTGCTACACTGGAGCACTAGGAGCTCCCACAGCAACTCCTTTTGATTGTTTAAAATATTCTCTTTGGAACCAAATATATTTGTGTCTCAATACCAAATCCATCAAAGAAACCAGAACATGTAATGAGTCAGGTGTTAATGTCTTCTCCCATGATAATGCTTCTGTAAAGTAAACAATCCCTTCATCATGCAGAATGGACAGAAACAAATATTTCACATCAATACTGAGAAATAATTTTTTTTTCTTTAAATTCACATAAGGCTAGACACTTCAGTAAACACCACGAGTCTTTGGGAATATGGGGGTTATCTTCCAAGAATGTCTTTAAGTGGTGGTCAATACATTTTGATAGGGGTTCTGTTTTAGAACCCCTTGTCACCACAACAGGTCTCACTGGGGGGGGGGTCATTAATCGATTTGTGAACTTTTGGATTTCCAAACAACGTCAGGATAAAAGTTTTTTTCACAGGTTTTTGTGGGTTACCCTTTGGATATCCAAGTAATCCTCCATTCAAAGTACTTCCACATGAAATAAAGAAATTCAAGGAAGCAAACACTTTCAGAGGGATTCATTTAATATCAGCATCAGAATGAGACAGAGGGGATTCAGAGATCAACTGCAAATTGTTGTAAACAAAAATAAGTGTGTGTGTTGGGCAGTGAGACGCAGGGAGGAGGTGATTCAGAGACAAATGATGCATGCAGCATGACTCCATTTGTGAGGAAATAGTATGGTATGCACCGTATGCTAACCACCACATAATGGAATGCACATTTCTGCCAAAATGCTAATGAGAACCATTGCATATGCAAATGACAATCAAACATGATGATGCACTTCAGAAAAGTATAAAATGAGAGTGATGAACTACAGCAATCAGCCTAGCTGTATATCATTTGTGGAACATGTGTATGTATAACATGTGCTGAAATGCTAGGGGTAGCATCTGCTTTACCTAGTCTCCATGTGTTAGTGACAGTCTTGGCAACTAATATCTGTAATGTTGCATGCCACGGACATCCACTCTACAGAAAGTACAGTTGTGTACCTACCATAAATACAGATGTTGAGTGTATTCACTGTTGCAGTCATTACTCTTGAGTTTTCCTGCTGGCAGGCTACCCGCAGTCGGCCTGAATTCCAAAGTCCAGGTCCGGTGTCGGTTGCTGTCGCCTCTTCCCTGACGTCAGTGCGCCAGGGGTATAAAAGATGCAGCCGACGCCATTTTCTTCAGTTTTTCTTGCCCTAGATGTCAGGTGCCCCCAAAAGGGTAGGCTAAATAGATTATGCCAATAAAAATGCATGCACTAAAGTAAACATTTCCTTGATCTACAAGCAAATACACCACATAGGTTGTGTAGAATAGAGAAGTACAGATAGACCCAGCAAATGAAAGGGAGACGGTGGGAGGGTAACCTGGACTGCAACAGTGAATACACTCGAACATCTACATTTATGGTAGGTACACAACTGTACTATGTTCATCATGTTTCACTGTTGCAGTCATTACTCTTGGGTTGAATCCCAAAGCTGAGGATGGGTGGCTGGGCTAAACAGGATTACGAGAGGCTATGAGGCCCTGCAGAACTGCAGTGGCAAATCCTGCTCTGGATTTAGAGTAGAGAGGTAAGTGGTAGTGCTTTGTAAAAGTGTGCATTGAACTCCAAGTTGCAGCCTCTAAGATGTTTTTGGTTGGTACTCCTCTGAGAAAGGCTGCTGAAGTGGCTGCTGCTCTGGTGTTTTGAGATAGCCTTTCCTTGTGATCCTGCAGCATATGCCACTAAAACTTGCTCAGTCTTTCTGAAAGCTTTAGTTCTGTCCAAGTAGAAGCATAGCTGTCTGTGTATGTCCAAAGAATGCAGAAGTCTCTCACCCTTGTTCTGTGGGTTTGGATAAAAGATAGGCAAGTGAATGGTGTGGTTAAGGGCCATACTGGACACCACCTTAGGCATAAATGTAGGGTTCATCCTCAGAGAAACCCTGTCTGGATGGAAAATGATAAAAGGTTCCACAGCCATGAGTGCCTGTAACTCCGAGACTCATCTTGCCGAGGTTATTGCTAGGAGCACAACTGCTTTCCAGGATAAGAATTTTATATCAGCTGTTGAGGATGGCTCAAAAGGAGGCAGTGTGAGTTTTTCCAAGACATAATTGAGGTCCCATGCAGGTATTGGTGCTCTCCTTGGAGGTCTTATGTTTTTGGCCCCTCTGAGGTACTGCCTTATTAAAGGATGAGAAAAGATAGGTAGTTCCGTATTGTAATGGGCTGAAATGGCAGAGGCATGAATCTTAATTGATGAAAAGGACAGGCCTTTGTCCAGCATCTCAATTAAGTATTGTAAAATCTGAGGAAATTTTGGTAAAAACGTGTCAATTCCTTGTTCCAAGCACAGAATCTCTTCCATTTTTCTGCATAAGATTTTCTGGTACTGGGCCTCCTGGCCTCCAAGAAAACATCCATAACAGCTTTTGAAAGAGGAGTGTACTGAACGGCTACATTATCCGCTATGCTGTTAGACTTAAGGTCCTGAGTTTGCTGTGCAGGATCTGATTGTTTTGTTGGGTCAGTAAGTGAGAAGTTTGAGGCAATGTCAACGTTGGACCTTGAGACAAGTTCTTTAGGATTGGGTACCAGTGCTGGTGTGGCCAGTCTGGGGCAATCAGTATCATATTTGGCTTCTCTTGCCTGACCTTTAGGAGTACCTTGGGGAGGAGAGGCAGTGGAGGAAAGGCATATACTGTTAGGTTTTTCCAGCTGAAGGATAGGGCATCCACTTTCCATGCTTGCTTGTGATAAATCTTTGTGCAGAATCTCTGTAATTGGCAGTTGTGAGGGGAGGCAAACAGATCTATGTCTGGGCATCCCCATTTCCTTGTTATCATGCTGAAGACTTGTGGATCCAGTTTCCACTCGTGGGGATCCATGAGGTTTCTGCTTAGTTCGTCTGCCAGAGTATTTATTTTTCCTGGCAGGAATTGTGCTTGGAGGTGAACTTGATAAGTCAATGCTGTGTCCCACAAAGTCATGGCTTGTCTGCAGAGGGGGTAGGAATGTGTGCCTCCCTCCTTGTTTATGTACCACATGACTGTAGTATTGTCGGTCTTGGTTGTCCTGGATGAAGTAGATCCTTGAAAGCTGTCAGGGCATTCTGAACAGCTAGCATATCTTTTTGATTGATATGAAGATGCATCTGGATTGTGGGCCATGTGCCCTGAATACATTTTCCTGCCATGTGGGCCCCCCCAGGCATAATCTGATGCATCCGTTGTTAGTTTCTGCCTGCCTGTGGGTAAAGTGATTGGCTGTCCCTTGTTGTGGTGACAGGCCTGTGCCCACCATCGAAATTCCTGTTGCAGGCAGGGAATGAGGGTAATTAATGTTTACAGGCTGTGGCAATGTTGAGTCCAAACACTATTTAGATACCATTGTAGTTTCCTCATATGCAGTCTGGTATATGGAATTAGCAGAATGCAGGATGCCATGAAGCCCAAAGCCTGCAGGATTTTCCTTGCAGATAACTGGGTCTTTGTTGCCAACATTTTGAAGTAAGAAGTCAGTTGCCTTTGTCTGGCATGAGATAAGCCATCTGGGCAGTTGTATTTAAGCTTGCACCCAGGAATATTATCTCACGAGAGGGTACTAGTTTTGATTTATTTTCATTTACTGTGTACCCTAAGCAAATTAGTACTCTTTACAAACGCCAGATGCTTTAGTAGAATGTCTTTGTTCTCTGCTTGAATAAGGCAGTCGTCCAAGTAAGGATATATTTGAATTCCTCTTTGTCCGCAAAATGCAATTACTGGTGCCAGGCATTTTGTGAAGACCGTGGGCGCAGTAGAGAAGTCAAAGGGCAGTGCAGAGAATTAGTAGTGCATTGAGCCAGCTATGAATCTGAGGTATCTTCTGCAAGATTGTCTGATTGGAACAAGCAGGTATGCCTCTTTTAGGTCCAAAGTTATGAGACAAGCCTTCTTGCCCAACATGGGCAGTAGCTGCTGCACAGTCAACATTTTGAATTTTGGAACATCCAGAAAACTGTTTAGTATAGACAGGTCCAGTATTGGTCTCCAGGCTTTGTCCTTTCTGGGCACCAAGAAAAGTCTCAAGTAAAATCATTGTCCCTGCTCTTGTTGTGGTACTTGTTGAATGGCCCTCATGTCCATGAGGGATAAAACTTGCTTTTGTGCCTCTGCCCATTGATTGTGTGGCAGGTCTGGCATACCTTTAGCCCTTGGCAGAGTGTGAAAGTGGAACCTGTAGCCCTGAGACACTATGTTCAAGACCCATTTGCCCTGGGTAATCATGTACCAATTTGGTGAAAAAAGTGCTAGTTTTCCCCCTAAGGGGGCTGCCAAAAGATAAGTGTTTAGTTCTGGCAGAGGAAAGTCATTGAGACTGTTTTCTGTATGGTTTTGATTTGTCTTCTCCGCTTTTGGAGGTAGAAGCACCCCATTGTTTAGGCCTGTATGAGCCTTGGGGCTGAGATCTGCCTCTTTGTGGCCTGTCTGACACTGGAAAGGACCAATTCTTTGTAGGCCAGTTCCTGTTAAATCTGGGTGGCTGTACCTGTAGGAAATCCTTAACCGTCTGCATGGATTTTGCTTTATCCTCCATTTTCTTCAACACCTCTTCTGCCTTAACACCAAACAAAGTATCATGCTGTAATGGAGCATCCAATAATTTTGCTTTAACATGATCAGGCAGATTCAGTTCCTTTAACCAAGCATGCCTTCTAATGACAGAACCCGTAACAGTGGCCCTGCAAGAGGCCTCCAGTGAATCAAAACCACATTGCAAAGTATGCTTTCCCACTTGTTCAGCTGCATGCAATAAATCCTGCATTTCCTTGTTATCAGAACATTCAGAATTTGTCAACATTTTCTGCAGTGACTAAGTATTGCTGATATTTAAGCATATGAAACTGACAATTTAAAGCCCTTACAGCCAAGGTAGCAGAAGTGCAAACTTTCCCCCCCCCATCTGTCCAGTGCCCTAGAATCCCTATCAGAGGGGACAGGGTTTGTTGCAGTGGAAGCCTTGACCCCTTTGGGACCCTGAAATATAGTTTCCGGGTCAGCAGCAGGGTTTTTATATTGAAATTTATGAGAGTCTGGAATCCTGTAGTATCTGTCTGGCTTAGCAGGTGCAGGGGGTAAAGAGTCGAGAGACAGGCCGGACTCTGAAATACATCATCTACAATGTCTAGAACTGGTGGAATAGCAAGAGGTCTGTTCTGAGGTAGTAAAAGAAAGTCTCTGAGCCTTTTCTTAGATTCTGAGTAATCTTGGATCTCCCAGTGAAAATGCTCCCTCATGGTATGCAGGGTTTCCCCAAAAGAATAATCCTCAGGGGGAGAGGCTGAAGGAATAGATTCTTCAGCATCAGAATCCACATAGGGAGGAAAAGAGTATCCCTGTTCAGAAGAGGAATCAGAGGAAATTGAAACCTGATCAGAAGAATCATATTCTGTCTCTTGCCTAGGCCTCTTATCAGGAGGGGGATGGGAACCCCTGATCAAATTAATTAGGTCTTCGGCCATTTTAAGAATCTGTTTCTTAGGCATGTAAGTCTGTCCAGGAGAATGCTGTACTTGTTTCTTTGTCTTTTGAGCTGTTTTAGTCTTTGTCTTTGAAGCTGAGGTTGGCTTGACATATAATTGTGTAGGTCTGAAAACACTCTCAGAAGCCGATGCCTGCTCAGCGGCTCCAGACCCATCTGAGGGAATAGTTTCCAAGAGCCCAATATCTTGAGTATCCAGAGGCCTAGTCGGCTCCACATGGTTGTCGGAAGTGGCCTGTGGCTCTGAGGTAGCGGGCATCAGGGGCTGCAAAAGCATCTCACTGAGAACCGGTGAACCCGGCGACTGGCCTAGCGGGGGCCTCGTTATCGGTTTTGGACCTCGGATGCCTGTCCTTTTCCTTGCACTTTTTATAAACTCCGGTCGTTGGCTGTTCCGACGGCATTATATAATTAAACCTTCGGCCAAAGTAATGAAAGGCAAAATCGTACTGACGCTTAATAGTACATTGGTTAAATCTAGCACAAAACCGACAGCTGGCAATGTCGCGATCAGGGCCTAGGCAAGGAATACAGTAAGAATGAAAATCCTTATGAGGTATTTGCTTCCCACAAGAAATACAATTGTTAACTTTTTCTGACATCGGTCTGGAGCAAGAAAAAGGTTTCCCCAATGGGGTACTTAGCTTTAATGAAGACTTTGGATCTGAAATTCGATTTTGAAAATCTCAGGAGTCGGCTGACCGGCACTTGTGAACTGCTTTTGCAGAAAGACTGAAGAAAATGGCATCGGCTGCATCTTTTATACCCCTGGCGCAGTGACTTCAGGGAAGAGGCAACAGCAACCAATGCCGGACCAGGACTTTGGAATTCAGACCGACTGCGGGTAGCCTGTCAGCAGGATAACCCAAGAGTAATGACTGCAACAGTGAAACACGATGAGCATCAGTCACTTATTGGTTGACATGCAATCACCTCCATGGCTGGTACATAACTGACTTTTACCACGTGGTCAGAGATGCAGTATAGGTCTAGCAGACATGTACCATCCTCCTATGGAATTATGGGAGATGTATGGACTTCTTATCCCAGTGTGCATGACAGTTTATTTAGTATTAACCATCCACATCACAGGGTCATTTCAGTGTATGTCTACAGAGAAATAAGAAGTTTCACTGGCATCGGCCTTGCAAATTCTACACCAGTTTCTTGACATAATGATGTAGCATTTGGAGCACATTTGGTTTCCATGGGCAGCAAATCCTACACAACAGTTTTTTGACATAATGATGCAGCACATAGAACATAATATCTATTTTTCACAAACAGCAGTAGATAGAGATATCATTATGAAGGCATCCATTTCCCTGCTCCACAAAGTATTCAGTACATCAGCCAGAAGGGCTTCCACTCCAACAAATACCAGGAGTGCACAAGGTATTACATACAATGTGTCTGTGTACCAACCAGGCAGTTGTTATGATTCCCACATCTGGGACATGGGCGAACTATAACCACCATTTCATGTGAGATGACTTTTCACTGAATCGTCCAGCTCGTAGCAGAAAGCAATGCCATCCACAAAGATCATGAAAATCCAGTCCCATAAAGTAGGCATTCGACCAGTCATAAAAATGCCCAATGTGTGTTGCAGGTAATGCTAGACATGCCTTAGAGTTGTGTCTGATGCCCCCCCCCCCATCCACAGCCCTCACACTGTAGTAGAGATAGTGTACATGACTTTGTTGCAGGCGTATATCATCATCAAATATGTGTTTGGACTGTTGAAGGCCTGCTTCTACAGCCTGGGTACATTTGGTGGCACACTGCTGCATACTCTTTAGACCTACAGCATTATAACTCTGGTTTGTTGCACTGCAGCACACTCTGGAGACCTGCAGCAAGATAACTTTGGTTTGTGCCGAGCTACATAATATGGTTCTACAAAAACTGTTAAAGCAAGACAAGGCTGTAGCACTAACTGGCATACCTGTGGCAGCAACAGTAGAGGAGGTGTAGGACTAGTTAATGGAGGAATCAGCTCCAGCAGACCCTCATATGAGACACAGGTGAGCATAACACACTGTGGCACTGGAAAAGAGGTGGCATCTAAATAACAACTATTGGCTGTGACAAGGCATGCAAAGAATAAAACTGAAGCATTCAGTAGCACACCCGGGCCATGCATTACATATTACACAAATGCCACAGTGTGCATCAACCATTACAATACTCATAAGACAGATGTTTGGACAGGGCACATTAATCATTTCTCCAGGTTGGGGGGGGGGGGGCACAGTGACAGAGGACAGCAATGTTAGTATAGTTGGAAAGGTCATGGGTGGTGTCTGTGGCAGCCATGCACACAGCTAGGAGGCCGGGGATCACATCCTCCAAGTGAACATGGGATGAAGTTTCCCTGGGTGGAGCACTGGCTGGGTGAACCATGTGGTCCTGCAGTGAACAGACTGGAGCCAACTTGTCAAGTGGCTGATACAGCATTGGCAGGTGCATATACAGGAATGCTCTTGCTGTCCCTGTTGTGGCGTTCCAGCAGAATGATGGCATTCACTGTAGCTTTATCAGGCTGTCTGCATGCGTATGGCAGTATGCAAACACCTTGACAGGACTGTGACACGCCCACCTATGTTTCCTGTACTCTGGCTGGATAAGCCCAACTCCAAATGACTGCAACTTATCCTGACGATCCCCAGTCAGGTTGAGCCCCCACTCTCAACTTGTCAGTCCTCTTTCATGGTCTGTACAGTGTTCGCGCACACACACACACACACACACACACACACACACACACGCACACACACACACACACACACACAGACACACACAAAACACACACACACACTTATTATGTAATAAGTGTCTGTAGCTGCCATGCTCCCAATTATTACCTATAATCCTGAGGTCCATCACCAATTATCCTTTCTACTTTCATTTTCCGTATCTG
Organism: Protopterus annectens; assembly: GCF_019279795.1. Lineage (NCBI taxonomy): Eukaryota > Metazoa > Chordata > Ceratodontiformes > Protopteridae > Protopterus > Protopterus annectens. Next base: position 324,174,941 of record NC_056730.1, on the reverse strand, counting down.
GCAATTCACACTGGCATCCATTTTCCTCAGATTTTGTATGTTGCTCCCTTTAATATAGTCTCTGCAGAATGATGACTGAGGTTTTATACTGTGCTAAACTGGGACTCATGATGCAATTACTATGCTAATGAGGTGGTTTATTGCAATAGTCTCTAAACTGCACCACTACTATGATGTGTTAATACCCCTGTTTTGCACTATGGGGTTGGGTCCTCTCTGAACACTGAGGTCATACTGGGCATGTGTTACAAAAGCTTTCTGTAAGGAGTGCCTATGCTTCCATGAATAGCAATGGCAGACATAATGAAGAATCCACATCAGAAAGCCTGTGAGACCACAACTGACCTCCTGCTACATAGATAATGGAGAAAATGTGCTAAGCACCTCTTCCTAAGCAGAACAGGAAGTCCAGGCCCTTGAGATTATAACCACTAAGGACAATTTCTGTGGGGGGCATCACTCCAAAATATTGAAAAACATATCAGAAAATTCTCATAAGTTTAAGACATCCAATGATTTTCCTCCTTTTTTTCTTGAATAAGAAAGACAAGGAAGGACATCTGTATTGCTTGTACTGCTTCAGTAAGCACACAACAGCACAGCAACAAAAGGACAGTAATGACTGGCCAGTAGAGTTCTACTTAAGGCCCTATATGCTTCTTACCTTAGTTAAGTTGTCCTGTTTAAAAAAAAAAAAAAAAAAAAAAAGATTTTGAACAAATTTACAACTTCAAAATACTTCAGAATTCTAACAATCTTGCATGGACAGCATAGACAAAAAAGGTGGTAACTACATTTTATCATTAAAAATTATAAAACAAATACAGCCAAGAGAAATTTAGTCCTGCTTTCTGAAAAGGCAGAAAGAGAACTGAAAAACAAAATCAGCAGCTCATCTATACTTGCAACTATGCACAGGTAGCAAGTGGACAGGATCAAGATGCAGCTACTCAAAAAAAGTCTTTGCACAATGGGTGTCACCTGATGTGTTTCGATAAATATGCCTGGCTGGCTGAGACTGTCTCAAAAAGATCAACCAGTGTCACAATTTTCCTTCCCTTAACTGTCTCCTTCAGCAGCACAGCCTTTCTCTGATCTCCACCCACGGACAAAGACAGACACACATACAGATAAGATATGCTGTTATAATCATGTTGCTAAGACAACTTTCAAAGTTTTCTTTAAACATGATCAGATGGATACCTTTGCAAAAGCTGCAGCAGTCATCTGAACTCTTCCCTCATCTGAAGCATAGATTTTGAGATCATGTCGGTAAGTACTGTGTAGTCGAAGCAAACCACATCCAGGGAAACCTGCATAATCCCCTGCAAATACAAAAATTCAAATAATTAGGAAACTATACAGTTTTCTTTAAACTTTTATCTTGTCTGAAATTCTGGATCACCTAATTTGTAAGTAAATTTGAAGATAATAGTACAAAGAATAGCAATACAAGAGCTCATAGTAACAATGATACAAGAGACAACAGAAAGAAATGCAGAATATAGAAAAACACAGCAAACTAGATACTGCTAAACTAAAAATATGCAGAAAGTCCATTTGCACTGGGAATTTACAATAAATGCAGATGCTAGAATCATTTTAGTGTTGCAGTTCTCGCACCCTTGGGACATCCTGCCATGTAGATCGCTTGCAGCTATAGTCAGTCTTCTAATGCTTTTCTCTCCCACAGGGCTTTATTTGACATCCTCTTTCTGTTACAAGGACATTGGTAGTGTAAACAGCAAATCAGAATTTGACATCCTCTTTCTGCTACAAGGACATTGGTAGTGTAAACAGCAAATCAGACGTCATCTTCAATGCTTTATTGTCGTCCTGGCAGCACCTTGATAGAAATCCCTGGCCACAGAGCACAGTAGACTGGGTGAGGACTCCACTACTAATCAATGATCACGACGAGGTGCCCCAATCCTAAAACTTCAAAGAAAAAACAATTAAAAGAGGGGTGAGGGCCTGGCGTGGTAGACAGGAATAGGGTGATAAGACTGCCACCCTGAACACAAGAGGACTCATGGAAAGCAGGACAAATCAGGGAGATCACTGGGAGGGAAATGGACAGCAACAGTGAAACTACCTGTATATCTAACATTTATCTTAAATTTCAAACAAAAACTACATGATGTTAATCACATTATTTTCTGTTGCAGTCCTCATTCTTGGGAAGATTCCGAAAGCAGTGAGAAAAGGGAAAGACAGCAACCTATTTAGAGATCAGCCCTTGCATGATAGTAGAAGCAAATCCTGCTCCTGCCCTGGATCCAGCTCCTAAGTAGTAAGGTCTGGAAAAGGTATGCATAGAGGACCAAGTGGCTGCTTCTAGAATGTCTTGGGTGGAAACTCCTCTAAAGACAGCTGTGGGGGAAGCCACAGCTCTAGTGGAAAGTGATCTAATGATCTCAGCTTTCTATACACATCCAGGGAATGCTGGGTCCTTTCTCCAGAAATCTGAGTTGGGGGGGGACCAGAAGCTGAACAGTCTGGTTCAAGGTCAATTCAGTAACCACCTTAGGAAGAAGGGAAAAACTGGTTTGCAAATCCACTCTATCTGGATGGAACACTTAACAAGGGTTCTCTACATATTAAGCCTTGCAGTCTTGAAACACAGCTAGCAGAGGTGACTGCCACGAAGAACAGGACATTCCAGGAGAAAACTGAAAACTGAATAAAGTTAACAGGCTGCTAGTTCAAAGGGAAGTAATATCAAATTTACTAATACACAGTTAAGGTCTCATGATTGAGCCACCTGTCTCTCGGGTGGTCTTACAGCGAATGACTCCCTTTACAAATTGTTTAACAGAAGGTCTAGAATATGGATGGGGTTCTATGGACAGGCAAGCTGAAATAGCAGATACATCAGCTTCTACAGATATGCTTGATTTGCAGAGGTCTAATGGATATTCCGGGACCAATGTCATCTTAGCTTTTACGGGTTCAAGGTTTCAAGAGTGGGACCAGCAGAACCTTTGCCACTTTACATGGTATGACTTTACTGTGCTGGATTTTTGAGAACATCCAGGCTGTCAGGCTCAGTGTAGCCAGACTTGGATGCAGCAAGGAACCCTTGCTCTGGGTTAGCTCAGCTCTCTGAGGCAGTAGTCATGTTTTTCCACTTGCAAGGTTGTAAAGGGGAGGTAACCAATGCTGCCTTGATCAATAGGGAGTTGTGAGGATTATTTTTGGTCCTTCCTGTTGAACTTTTGTCAAAACCCTAGGAGACGCATACAGGAACATACTTGTCACATCCATGGAGAAAGCATCTGTCACTTTGGCTACTGAAGTTCTTATTCTTTAGCAAACTGTCACAGCTCCCTGTTCAGATGAGAAGCAAACTATTTCTTGCACACTATACCTGCTGGTTAGCTCTAAGAATGTTTCCCCATGTAGCATCCATTTATGGGGGGGGGGCTTGCATATTTTTTTCCATTCATGTGGGTCTGCATATGTTTTGCACAGTTTGCTTACTATCACATATCACATTCTGGTCTGAAGCAATGTATGTAGCTTTCAGAGATACTACCTTCTCCACTGCAATTTCCCATGCTTGCATGGCTAATCTGCACCATAGGCTGGTGCATCACATTATTGTAGTGTTGTCTCTTTCTATCTGAAAAGCTGCCCCTTGCATGGCAGGGAGAAAATCTTTGAATGTCAGAACGATGGCCATTACCCCCTTGATGCTGATGTGTTTTCTCATCATCATGTCCTCCCAGATCCTTGGACCTCTTTATGAGCTCCCCTTACCATGTCACAGGAATCTCTTGTTAAGGCCACAATAGCTTTCAGTGACCTGAAGGCCATTCCCTTTTTTCAGTAGACATTGCTGGGTCCACCACAAGATTCCTTTTGTTATGCATGGCAGTAGAGGGAATACCAGCGTCAAAGTGATAGACCTGTTGATTCTACCCATTTGTTTAGTAGCATTGTTCAGTTTCTTATAAGGAGGTGTATCAAGAGCACCACTAAAATGCACGCTGAAGAAACTGGTACACAAAAAACATCTGCTGTTTGTCATGGGGGAGGAAGGTTCTGCTCTGAAGAGTATCCAGTCTTGCTCCCAAGAAAGGCCACTTTCTGAGAGGAAAAGAGAGAGAGAGAACTTCTCTCTGTTGACTGTTAGGCCCATTTTTGAAAGGCAATTTATAGAGTGACGTTCCTGGCCATCAAAGCACCCTAGTAGGACTCTGCTAAAATTAGGTGATTGTCTAAGCAGGGACTCGTGCAAAAAGCTATCACTGGAGCTAGACATTATGTGAATACTCTGGGCACAGTGGACAAACCATAGGGCAAGGCAGTGAACTGATAATGTTCTCTCCCTGCTTTTTATTTATTTATTTTTTTTGCCTTTGTCCTTTTCAGCACAGGCCCAGAGAGAAAGGCTCTACATGGTGTACAATCATTAAAACAATCATGAAAGTTTAAACAAAAAATTATAAAATTAAAAACACTTATGGCAACAGCCACATACTGGTGAAAGTCATTAAAGTTTTCAAACGTGTTACACTTGTTTTGTTTTTAAAAATAGGATTAGGTATAAAAGAGAACAAACCGAAACAAGTCAGACATATATAATACAAGAATCCACATTTAGCATATGTATCACCCACATATAACGAGGAGATAGTTACACACAAACAATTTACGAGCAGCAGTGAGTTTAAATATGGGAATACATTAATCTCAGTATTGATCCTTGGTGTAGTAAAGTAATTTTTTGTGAAAAAAAAATAACTTCTAAGAGCAGAACAAAATTACATTTGGAAGACTGTGATAGTAAGATAACAGTTGAAAGTAGGAGGAAATTATTGCACTGAGAAATCAGATGTTAGGGAAGGAGTACAGTCCAGCAATCGTTCCAGAGATTAGAAGATGTGAAACAGAATAGTTGTGTAAAATCTTACCATAGCCATGGACATCCTTCTCTTCTATATGCTGCAGTATTCATAATATGTGGGAGTCCACCCCTGGCTGACTCGTACGTCAGGCCAGTATACAAAAGTCTAATGGTACTGTGTGGTACGTGCAACGCTACACATCAGCTAGTATACATTGGCCATAAAGAGACATGGGGTATAAAGCGGACATCAGCAAGTACCAACCTCGGAACTGAATACTGCAAAAGCACCAGCTGAACATAAGTGAGGAAACATGCCCACAGGGGCCAGGCAAGTACCGGGGGAAGGTGGGGGGGTTAAGTAATACTGCAGCATATAGAAAAGAAGGACATCTATGGTTATGGTAATATTTTACACAACTATTCTATGTCCTTCTATTCCTATGCTGCAATATTCATAACATGAGGGAGAATAACAAAGTTCATGCAGAGGATGAATTGAATGGAGGAGCAGAAGCATTTTCCACAAACCCATGCAGAACAGCTCTGGCAAATCCTCCCCTGGACCTGGAAATGACATCTAGTTGGCAGTGTCTTGAGAAAATATGAAGAGAAGACAAGGTAGCTGCCTCCAGGATAGAGCAAGTGTCCAAGCCTTTAAACAGAGCTCCAGAGAAGGACACTGCTCTAGTAGAATGTGCTCACACGAGAAGAAAGAGTCTTTCCACTGGCTAAATAACAAAAGGAAATAGCTTTAGAAATCCAAGAGGAGACAGTTTACTTGGAAACAGGTTGACCCAGGGCCCCTGGGAGATAAGAGACAAACAGAAGATCAGACTTACTGATAGGATTGGTTTTATTCTGGTAGTATCTGAGTTGCATATGCACTCTAGAGTGTGAAGAATCCTCTCACTGGAGGTAAGGAAAAAAGGTTGGAAGGTTGATGTACTGACTGATTGATAACTCATTAATCACCTTGGGCATAAAGGAGGGGTTACGTAAAGAGACCCTATCCCTGTGGAAGACTGTGAAGGGGGAGGTAGACATCAGAGCCTGTAACTCAGAAACTCTTCTGGCAGAAGTAATTGCCAGGAGAAGAACAGTTTTCAACCTGCAATGTTGTAGGGAAGAGGAACTTGCAGGCTCAAATGGGGCCAGGGTAAGTTTCTCCAAAACAAATCTGAGATCCCAAGGAGGAGGAACTTGTTTCTTTGGTGGTCTGATATGAAGGACGCCTTTTAAGAACAGTTTAACTTCCAACCAAGAAACTAAAGGTGGACACATAGGCAGACATGCAGAGATAGCAGAAAGATGGGCTTTTACTGAAGAGTAAGACAGCCCAACCTTCATGTATTCACAAAGATAGGACAAAACCACTGGAACATCTACTAAAAGTAGTTGTAAATCCTTTTTTAGACATCAGATAATCTGTTCCCAAATGTCCTAGTTTTGGGTTGTCTGGCCTCATGAAGAACGTGAAGCACATCCTCAGAAAAACTGCGTCTGAAAAGGATCAAAACCCTATCACCCACAGAGTCAGGTTTAGACGTGGCATCTGTGGGTGCACTAGAGGCCCCTTGTCCTGTGTGAGTAGGTCCATCCTATGGGGTAACTTGTGGTAATTGCTCTTGACTAAATGCAGGGAGAGGTGGAACCAATGCTGTCTTGGCCAAAAGGAGGTCACCAGCAAGATTTTTGGTTGTTTCCGCTGGATTTTCAGCAGGACCTTTTGGAGAAGAGGGAAGGGGCGGATACATACATCCCCTTCCAGGAAAAGGATAGAACATCCACCTTCCATGCCAAGGGATGTGGGATCCTGGTACAAAATTTGAGAAGTTGCCTGTTCATAGGGGAGGCAAAGAAATCTATTTGAGGTGTACCCCATCAATGGACCAGGTCCAGAAACACAACCCTGTGTAGCATCCATTCATGGGATTGAGTCATGGACCTGCTGAGTGTGTCTGCCACATTTTTTGCTGAGGGAATGTAGACAGCCTGAAAGAGGAGTTGACTCTGCAAGGCTAGCTCCCAGGGCTGTAAAGCACAGGAGATACAATCCCCCCTTGTTTGTTGACATACCAGAGGACTGTGGTATTGTCTGTGAACCACCTTAGGACCCCTGCGGAAAGCATAGGCTTGAAGATCTGGACGGCAAAAAATCAAGGCCCTCATTTCTTTTATATTAATGTGCTCTGACATTCCAGGATTCTAGTGTTGCACCCCATTCTACATATGAAGTATCTGTGTACAGCTCCTGAGTGGGAAGAGGGGTTGTAAGGGTAGGCCTGGATTCCTTGCAACCTGAAGAATCCACCAGTCTAATTCCCTTTTCAAGCAGGGTAGAACAGGGATAAAGTCCGGAGGGTGGGAGTATTGCATCCAACCCGTCCTCAAGAAATACTGAAATTTCCTCATATGCAACTTAGCAAAAGGAAGCATGGGAACCATTGAGGCCATGAACCCCAGGAGCCAAAGAAAGGCCCTGGCAGTCAGAGATTGAAGAGGCAAGGGGTCCTGGAAATAGGTAGTGAAGGACATAACTTTTTCTGGAGGTAATGAGGGTAGTATCTTGTCTGTTTGAATTCAGAAGCCAAGAAAAGCATGGTCCTGGGAGAGGGTAAGATAGACTTCTGATAAGTTTATTGTGAAACCTAGACTGTCCAGCAGGGACACCGTGAAGGAGAGATTCTCCTGAAGAATGTTAGGGGATAGAGCCTGGATGAAAAGATCATCTAGGTATGGAAAAATCGGTATACCCCGTAGTCTGCAGTAGGCTATGACAGGAGCTAAACATGTTGCGAAGACCCTTGGTGCCACAGACAGACCAATGGGCAAAGCACAGAACTGAAAATGTAAGAAAGCAACAGAAAAGCAAAGACGTTTCCTGAACCGAAGGCCTGAACAAAGGTAGGCGTCTGATATCCAGAGAGGCTATAAAAGCCTGGGGAAGTATTAATGAGAGAAGGGTGAGTAGGGTCAGCATACGAAAGGTAGGGGATTTTCATACAGGTATTTAGATGGGAAAGGTCTATAATGGACCTCCAGGAGCCCTCCTTCCTGGGAACCAGAAACATGCTGAAGTAAGAGCCTTTTCCCACTTGAGATGGCAGGACTGGCTGAATGGTACCTCGAGAAAGAAGGCTGGAAATAACTTGGGGAAGAATTCCAGTTGCTCTTTTGGTGGTTGTGGGATGCCCCTGAAGGAGGAAGAGCTTCCCACACCATGACATATCCTTGTTGGATGATCGAAAGGGCCCAAGAGTCCTAGGTTATCTAATTCCATGCAGGGAGAGACAAAGAGAGGCAAAGAGATAAAGGAGTAGGTGGGCCTGGAGGCGGGTAGTCCCAGACTACCTGGAGTAGCCTGAAAGGGCTGTTTCTAAGTGGGAGTAGAGGAAGCAGACTTTGCAGGGATTTGTTTTCTGGAATCCCTCTTACCTTTGGTAGATGGAGGCCTAGATAGTTTCCTGACAAAGGGGGTTTTGTTAGGGTAATTCCTTTGGAACCTAGGGACAGGAGAAATAAATATATGCTTTTAATCCTGGTGCTCCTTGCCCTTTTCTTGAAGAGATTTAAACAGCTCTGCAGCCAAGTCAACAAACAAGGCTTTGTTGTCCACAGGGGCATCCGTGAACTTAGCCTTAATATCATCAGGCAAGGGTTGCAGCCTAAGCCATGAATACCCCCTCAGGACAGATCCAGATGCAGCTGCCCTGGCTGATGCCTCCATGGAATCATAACTGCACTTGATGGAGTGCCTTGTGACGTGGGCAGAAGAACTGAGGATGGAGGAGAGCTTAGCCTTGGTGAGGGAGTCAAGCGGCTCAGAAAGGAGATTTACTGCATCAGATAAGAGAGATGGGGAATATTTGGTCTTATGTGTTCGATAGTTAATTGCCTTGAATCCCAAAGTAGCAGAGGTATATACTTTTTTCCTACAATTTCTCCATGACTTTGCTCTCCTTATCCAAGGGAAGCAAGGAGGTAGAGGGCAATAACTTGGATGCCTTGTCTGCAGAAACTGAAATGGTAGCCGGGTCTGCAGAGGGGGCTTTAGAGGACTTTAAAGTTCTCAGGCACCTTATAAAATCTATCTGGGTACCTGGGAGCTGAAGGCTGAGAGTCTGGGCATTTGCAAGCAGCAGTGAAAGCATCTAAGAAGGCCGGAAGGACGGGGGGGGGGGGGGGGACAGATGGAGAGTGAGAGTCCATCTGAAGGAGGTCATAGTACCTCTTTTGTACATCAGATACTTGGCAGCAATCCCATTTGAAGAATTCTTTCATCTTCAGAACAGTTTTCCCCAAAGGAAATATCCTCACCAGGAGAACCAGTACCATTAGATTCCTCTTCAAGTGAGGTGTACCCCAAGGGGGAAAAGATTTGGGTAGAGTAAGCCAGGGATTCATCACATGATGAATCCTCATCATCTAGGGGAAATATTCTCCAAGGTCCTGTTTAGGGGAGTGGGAAAAACAAAGGCAGTCAGGAGAAGAGAAGGAAGGAGCTGAGGTCTAACGTAGGGCCATAAAAGAATTGAAAAGACCTTGGGAGAAGGTCTGTCAATCCAGTGCTTGATCCTGGGGAACCAGAGAAACATGTTTGGTTTTGACCTTTTTCTTTTTAGGAGTTTCCATGAGGTGGAAGGTAGAAGGGTCAGACGTCGGCCTACACTCCACTATGTCTGTGGGCACATCCTTCCGCACAATGATTTGGGTGATGCCACATGGGCCTTCAGTAATAACAAGCCATGGTTCACCCCTCTACCCCCGAATAGCACGCCTGTGATCCCCTCGTGGACATGCTGGTAGGGTCCTTCACGGCTTCCCCAGTGGCACCCATGGAAGGGACGTCTACCAATTCTGGGATGGCCTCTGGGCCCACATCGGCCTCAGGAAGGATACCCAGAAGGGAGGGAGCAGCAGGAATATCAGGCCGTGACTTCTTGGTCTTTTTAGGTTGTGGCTCATCTGAGGGGGACTGAAGCCACCTACATAGCTCACGCTAAACGCTTAAAGCATTGATTCTCTAGGTATAGTATAAGGAAGCTATCCGGCTTTGGAGGGTTTTAGGGGCAAAGGCTGTACAGACAGCACAAGCTGTGTGTTAGTGGTCTGAGCTTAAGCAAAAAGCAGAGTTTGTGGGAATCCTTATGAGGAATCTGCCTCCCACACAGACACTTGCCCTTCCTAGCTGACATGTAATCACACCACAAAACAGTAGCCAAAATTCAAAGAAAAAACCCTAATGGGGTACTTATCTGATCCAAGTTACACAACTGATCTGGTGAGCGATGCCCAGAGCAGTGATCGGACAGGCGGCAGAAAAGTTCTCAGGTTGGTACGTACTGACGTCTGCTTTACACTTGACGTCTCTTTATGGCAGACTTATGTTAACTGATGTGCAGCATCGCAAATACCTCACAGCAGCATTAGACTTTTGTATACTGGCTGGATGTACAAGTCTGCCAGGGGCAAACTCCCTCATGTTATGAATACTGTAGCATATTAATAAAAGGACATATATATTGGTATTATGACGGTCAGCCTGGTGAGATGGATGCATGAGCCGGTTCATTTCAACTCAGGTCACATTTTAATTGTTTTTGACGGCATTTCCATTTTGGTCTGTTTTAATGCCACAGGGATCAAGTTTCACATTTTGAAAACTTTGAGTACTGGAAATCTCCTACAGAACTGTAAGATTTTGTTATGGTGAAGACAATTTTCTTTTCATCTTAGCTGCCCCTTCAGGGAAATAAGTTTTAGGATTTTTTTTTTATGGTTGGAAAGTTGCCTTGCTTATGTAAGACTTTGTGTACAGCAGCAAGTTGCAAATAAAGATAGGCAGTGGGTAGTTCTAGCTAGTTAAGTTCCCCCGAGTGCTAGACAGTGGTGTGACTGGTAGTGATGGTCTGTGGTAAATCTGGCAGCTTTGTTATAACACTGTTCTAGCTTGGCCAGAAATGTGGCCTGCAGGTTACTTAAAATGGGGAAAGCATACAGCAGAAAAGGAAGTAAGCAGATGCTATACATTTTCTGTCTTCATTAGTGAGGAATGACTTTAATCTGTATAAAAAGCCTAGTTTCTGGTGTTTTTTCTTTATGGCTTGGTTAATGAGTTGATCAAATTTCACCTAACAGTTTTGCCCTGAGAACTTAATGTTGTTAGCATAGATGGTGGTAAAATATACCTTTTGGCTTGAGAGAGGTTTGAGAATAAATAATATTAATTTGGCTTTATTGGAATAGTGTAGGAGCAGATATTTGTTTAACCAAGATTCAGTGAAAGAAACTGCATGCTGAGTTGTATCCTAATTTGCTGAACTGATCAGGGTAGAATTGTCAGGGTATTGCATTAAAGTGGCTTGTTTGTTGGCAGTATTAAGATCATTAATAAAGAGATTAAAGAACACAGGAGCTAATTTAGAACCTTGTGGAACTTCTATTTTTACTGGTAAGGAAGTAGTGGTATCATATTCAATTTGACTGGCTGTGCCCTGTTGGATAGGTAACTATTGAACCAATGTGGAGAGTTATAGGTTAGTCCAATATTAGAGAGGTGAAGAAAGAGTTTTTGGAAATTCTCTTTTTTGCGTTTTTCTTTTTTTTTGGGGGGGAGGGGTGAAGGTAAAGGAGGATCCTTCAAGTCCAGGAGTGCCATGAAGGATCCTTGAAGAATGAGTAACAATGGCTGTTGCACTGCAAGCATTCTTAATTTTAAAACATTTAAAAATTGTTTTATATGGATGAGACCTTAGATAGATCACCAAAGATCATCTTGGGATTAGGAAAAGTCTGGAGTAAAACCCTATGCTTTCTTACCCCAAGGGTACTCTTTCTATCTTCTCAGTCTTTTAACATGTCTGTGAGAACATAAGGAATGAATGGAGTCTGTTCTCTCGGAACTGGGGAATACTTCTGAACCGAAAACTTTCTAAAAACTACAGATCACATCTTTCTCTTACGTTTAGGACACATTTGTCATGAGTAACTACTTTTCAATTTCTTATAAAAAAGGACAAACACCCTCCGAGTTTAGGGAGATGGAATTACAGTTGAGATGGACTTGAGGTTGGGGTCGGGAGAGGGAGCTGTCAGATTGAATTCATGTCCGATTCCCTGTGAATTCCAGCCCTGGGGGCACCCAGGCTTCTCTTAGTTTTTTGCTTGTCACTTCTTTCTATATTTACTGTTTTTCCCCTTTGCCAGGTCAAGGATTTGCAGGCCAGGTTTTGGCTAAGAAATTCCTACTGCAGTTAGGCACACATCTGTCTAATCCCTCTCCTCCCTCATCTTGTACACCATTTGAGCAGGTGACTAAAAGAGGAAATCCTTACATAATGGGCCATAAAGAATTCTTAACTTCACGTTATCTAGTTAGAAAAAAGTCGTGAGCTAGAAATGCGTTCTAATAACTGACCTTGTGATTGCTACCCTTTAAGATGCATTTACAGTACCACAGCTACATTTCTTAGTTTATTTGGCTACCTAATAAGAGAGATCATGCAAATGCAACTTCTCCTGTTTCAAGTCATGAACCACAATCCCCTCTATTTTGGCCCTCATCTGCTCCAATAGGTTCTGCTGGTAGTACAGCACGTGGGACTGGCAGTTTAAAGCCTTGGAAGAGAGGGTACCTGGAGTGTAATACTTTCTCCCAAAACTATCCAGACTTCTGCTACCATTTGGGATGCGATTCCTGGTTGGTGCCAAAACTGCTTTCTTGATAGGATCCGAAGACATCACATCCAGATCAGCTAAACTATTTCTATACAGGTACCTGCAAGAATCATTGACCCTCGAGAGCAGGTCAGGCTTCCTGGAAGCAAGGGAAAAGGAGTCAAACTCTAGGGATGCATTCTGGAAAAAAAAACTTCTAGGACTTCTAACACTGGAGGAACAGCTAGGGCAAGTCCAGAGATACCCATTAAGGCCCTATACATCTGCTAAGCTTCATGGTACTCTTCTGAATCTGACTGAAAGGTCTCTTTCACTGGGTGGAGGGTATCCCAAAAAGCAGAAGTTCTTTGGTGGATAAGCTGAGGATAAAGTGGTCCTTGCTGACAGAGTCTATGCTCTCAGCAGATGGGAATCTGCTTACACAGGGTAGTTCATTAGCCTCATAGTCAGAGAAGTCACAATTTACCTCAGTGGGATCCATCTTTCACTTACACCAGTGGAATATATGACTCAAACCCCTTTGATTTCGGGTAGAACATAATGATTTCTGTCAGCTGAACTATGGTATTCAAAGAAAGCCCAGGCAGGGGGTTGGGCCAAGACGCTACCCAGCCTAGGCAAGCTAGCCTTCAACTGCTTGGCTTTCTGTGCCATGTGCCCACTACATTCAGAAAAAGACACCACTGAGGCCTCGGGTCTCAGGTGGGTAACAAACTTCAGCATGATCTTAGGGACATTGTTGCATACAAGTATTTTGCGAATCCCACCTTCAAGTTCCAAAAGCAGAAAGTGGGCCACAGTTGCCTAAGGATCACCGGCTGTCAGAGGTATCATGAAGATTTTGGTCTGGATGAACATGTCAAAAAGTACAGTTGTGTACACTTACCATAAATGTAGATGTTCGAGTGTATTCACTTTTGCAGTCATTACATTTGGGTAATCTGCTGGCAGGTTGCCCTCAGTTGGCCTGAATAACGAAGTCTTGGGTCCTGCGTTGGTTGCTGTCTCCTCTTCCATGACATCAGGTGTATAAAACATGCAGCCAACGCCATTTTATTCAGTTTTTCTTGCCCCAGATGTCAGGTGCCCCCTAAATGGGGAGCAAATATATATATATATATATATATATATATATATATATATATATATATATATATATATATATATATCTACACAGCAATATATGCAAATGCATAAACTTTACATTCATCTAAAAGCAAATATACCACAAAGGCTTTAGAATATAGTGAAGAAAGAGAAGTTATAGAAAAAGGGGGATGGCGGGTGGGTAACCCGGACTGCAACAGTGAATACACTCGAACATCTACATATATGGTAAGTTTACACAACTGTGCTATGTTCTTCGTGTTTCACTGTTGCAGTCATTACATTTGGGTAGAATCCCAAAACTATGGACAGAAGGATGGAACTAAATAGCATTAGGAGCGGCTATAAGGCCCTGCAGAACTGCAGTGGCAAAGCCTGCCTTGGATTTGGAGAAGAGAGGCAAATGAGAATGCTTTGTGAATGTATGAACAGAGCTCCAATTAGCAGCATCTAGAATGTCTTTGGTTGGAACTCCTCTGAGAAAGGCTGCTGAGGTAGAGGCAGCCCTGGTGGAATGTGAACCTGATTCCCTTGGGCACTGGTTTACCATGGTGCAAGTAGCAGAAATGAATGCAGTGGCTTATCCACTTAGAAATAGTCTGCTTTGATATTAACTTCCCCTCCAATCCTGAAGCAAATGCCTCCAGTAGTTGCTCAGACTTTCTTAGAGATTTGGTCCTGTTTAAGTACAATCTTAGTTGTCTGTGTACGTCCAATGAATGCAGAATCCGCTCCCCCTTGTTCTGCGGATTTGGGTAAAATGTTGGCAGGTGAATAGTTTGGTTAAGAGCCACACTGGATACCACCTTAGGCATAAAGGAAGGATTGGTCCTGAGGGACACCCTTGTCTGGGTAAAATGTAATAAAAGGCTCCACAGCCATGACAGCCTGAAGTTCTGAAACCCTTATTGCTGAAGTGATTGCCAAAAGGAAAGCTGTTTTCCAAGATAAAAAATGATATCCGCAGTAGCTGCTGGTTCAAAAGGAGGCAGGGTGAGTTTTTCCAACACAAAATTGAGGTCCCATGCAGGAGTTGGTGATCTTCTGGGAGGCCTTAAATTTTTGGCCCCTCTAAGATACTGTTTTAGCAGAGGATGAGAAAAGATGGGAGGCTCCGTGTTGTAATGAGCCGAGATGGCAGAGGCATGTATTTTTATTGAAGAGAAAGATAGGCCCTTGTCAAGCATCTCAGTCAAGTATTGCAAAATCTGAGGGATATTTGGTTTTGCTGTGTCCATTCCTTGTGCTTGGTTCCAAGCAAAGAATCTCTTCCATTTATCAGCATAAGGTTTTCTAGTACTAGGCCTTCTGGCTTCCAAAATGACATCCATCACAGATTTACTGAGAGGTGTTGTTTGAATCCTTAAATGATCAGCCATGCTGCAAGGTTCAGAGTTTGAAGCAGAGTGTGCAGAATTTGAATGTTCTGCTGAGACAGTAGATGAGGTATTTGAGGCAAGTACCAAGGAGGGAAGAGTTGAGACCCATTCCTTAGAATTGGGTACCAGTGCTGGTGAGGCCAGTCAGGAGCAATCAGGATCATTTTTGTTTTTTCCTGTCTGACCTTTAGTAAGATCTTAGAGAGAGGGAAGAGGCAGAGGGGGAAATGCATAGACTGATAGGTTTTGCCAACTGAAGGATAGGGTAGCCATTTTCCATGCTTGTCTGTGATAAGTCCTTGTGCAGAATTTGTCCAGTTGATAATTTTGGGGAGAGGCAAATAGATCTATGTCTGGGCTCCCCAATTCTGTGTTACCATGCTGAAGATTTGTGGATCCAGTTTCCACTTGTGCGGGTCAATAAGATTTCTGCTTAGGTCGTCTACCAGAGTATTTTGTGTTTCCTGGCAGGAACTGAGCTTGAAGATGGAAGTCATTGAGACTGCTTACTGTAGGGTTGTGCTTTGTTTCCTCCAGATTTGGAGGTGGAGGCACCCCATTGCTTTGACCTGTAAGAACCCTGTGATTGGTATCTAGAGCCTTTTGAGCACCTGAATTTGCCTTGAGAGGCTCTGTTAGACACAGGAAAGGACCAATTTTTAGTAGGCCAGTGCCTACTGAACCTGGGTGGCTGCACTTGTAAGAAATCATTTACAGTTTGCATAGATTTAGCTTTGTCTTCCATTTTCTTTGAAATATCTTCTGCCTTATTACCAAACAGAGTATCATGCTGTAAAGGGGAATCCAACAATTTAGCTTTAACATGATCAGGCAGATTTTGCTCCTTGAGCCAGGCATGCCTTCTAATCACAGATCCAGTAACTGCGGCCCTGCAAGAGGTCTCCAAGGAATCAAAACCACATTGCAAAGTATGCTTTCCAACCTGTTCTGCTGCATGCAATAATTCCTATGAGTCTTTATTTTCCACACAATCAGAAATCAACATAATTTTCTGTTTCAATAAGCCCATAAAATGCTGTTGATATTTAAGTATATGAATTGGTCAGTTTAAGGCCCTAATTGCCAAGGGTGCAGACGTATAAACCTTCTTTCCCCATCTATTCAGCGCCCTGGAATCGCTATCAGAGGGGGTTGGATTTTTGGCTGTAGAGGCCTTTACACCTTTGGGACCCTGTAGGATAGTCTCAGGATCAGCAGCAGGATTTTTGAAGAGAAATTTGTGGGAGTCAGGAACCCTGTAATATCTGTCTGGCTTACTAGGAGCCAGAGGTAGGGAATCAGGAGCCATGCTTGATTCCGAAAACACATCATCAACAACGTCTAATACAGGAGGTATAGCCAAAGGCCTATGCTGAGGAAGAAGAAGGAAATCCCTAAGCCTCTTTTTTGATTCAGAGAAATCCTGACTCTCCCAATGAAAATGTTCCCTTAAAGTAAGCAACGTTTCTCCAAAAGAATAATCCTCAGGAGGAGATGCAAATGGGATGGATTCGTCTGCATCTGAATCATCATAGAGTGGAACAGAAAATTCCTGAACAGAAGAGGAATCAGAAGAAATGGAAACCTGATCTGAAGTGATCTGAAGATTCATAATCAGTGTCTCGCCTAGGCCTCTTAGCAGGGGGGGGTTGGGAACCCCTGATCAAGGTAATTAAGTCCTCAGCCATTTTGATCATCTGTTTTTTAGGCATAGAAGCCTGAGCACGTGGCTCATGCATCATTTTTTAGACTTAGAAGATGTTTTTGATCTTGTTTTTGAAGCTAGCGTCGGTTTTATATAAAAATGTTGAGGCCTGAAAACACCCTCAGAAGACGGTGCCAGCTCAGCGGCTCCGGACCCATCCAAGGGAGAGACATCCGCGGGTTCAATACTCTGAGAATCTCCTGGCATACTGGACTCTGCATGGGTCTCAGTAGAGGCCTGCAATTCAAAAGTAGTGGGTATCAGGGGCTGCAAAAGCACCTCACTGAGTACCAGCGAACCGGCGACTGGCTTAGGAGAAGCTTTGTCGGTTTTGGACCTCGACGGTCTGTCTCTGTCTTTTTCTTTTCATTTTTTGTGAACTCAGGTAGTCAGATTGCTAACCAATGACATTTCAGGGTAATTAAATCTGGATCAAAAATATTTTGAAGCAAAAATATACCGACGCTTAATAGTGCATTGGTTAAATCTAGCACAAAACCTACAGCAAGGCACGTTATGATCTGGGCCTAGGCAAGGAATACAGTACAAATGAAAATCCTTATGAGGTATTTGCTTCCCACAAGTAATGCAATTATTAACTTTTACTGACATCGGTAAGGAGCAAGAAAAAGTTTCCCCAACGGGGTACTTAGCTTTAGTTGAAGACTTCGGTTCTGAAACTCGAATACGAAAATTTCAGGAGTCGGCCGACGGGCACTTGCGAACTGCTTCTGCTTCGGGCACTGCGCGGCAAGAAAAACTGAATAAAATGGCATCGGCTGCATGTTTTATACCCCTGACGACCTGACGTCATGGAAGAGGAGACAGCAACTGACGCAGGACCCAAGACTTTGTTATTCAGGCCGAATGAGGGCAACCTGCCAGCAGATTACCCAACTGTAATGACTGCAACAGTGAAACAAAGAACATCAGTGCATAGCAGTCATTCCAGAGGCGACAGCCACAACAGATTCTGTAGTTTGGGTGGCTGCTAAGGCAACTCACTTCATATGGAATCTCTAGGATGAGGAAACCTGGAGTCATTGGTCATATCCACTATTTTCTTCTGCTTCTCTCTCTTGTATTCTTTTTTGTTTGTTTGTTTAAGAATTTGGCTCCCAAAGGCCTTAAAAGATACCATAGTGGCCTGAAACCAGGCTCATGAACCATTTCTGGCAGTGAAGTCCAGGACAGGTAACTGATGATAGCAGAATGCTCTTGAGGTAAAATATATGCATTGGGGACAAAGTCTACATTATGCTCTGGTCCACCAAAAAAAGACTTATTATGACAACAAGCAATTACTGACCTTAGCTGTAAACTAAAGTAGCATTTAAAAATAAAGAAAAAAATCTCATAAGGGGTACTTATCTGTCCTTAGAAATATTTAATTTTGCTAACTGATGAACTACACAAATTTCAGCTATGAAAGCACGTACATGACAAGAAACACCTGAGGATGGAAAACGTACCCTTTATGCTTCCAATGTCTGCACTGAAAAGAGGAGGTTGGCAAAGGCCAGGAGGGATTTGGAAGACTGACCAGCCAGGATATCCCAATAGGGAAGACTGCAACTGTGAATACTACAATGAATGTCAATATAATATAAAAAGTTAAGAAGCATCAAAATCCATGAACATACTGGCTGGCCTTTAGGACGAAAATGGAAACTTTCACTACACTAGCTAAAATCGTGGAGGTCATCATGTTTTGTAAATTAAGCAAATCTAACCAATACTACAGTTTACTGCAAGAAGAGTGCTGCTTGCACAAGCAAGTACTCATATAATAATAGCACCAAATGGAAGATTCCCCCTGCTCCATCCAGTTCTACCATCAATAAAGAAAATTAAAGTAGTAAAGAAGCAGAACCACAGTACTGCAGAGGCAAAAAAAAAAAAAAGAATCAGGTTTCCCAAACAAGGGAAAAACAATAAGGAATATTGTACTAACTGTATTCATGTTTGAAAAAAAAATTGTTTTTAACACCAAGTTTTCTTATAACTGGAGTATCTGTTGCACTGACTTACAAATGTGGTGCCCATATTAAACCACACCCAGGAACAAAGACAACAAAGCAAAACTGATAAATTTGTAACCCTGAACATGATTACATTTACAGCATAAAAATTATAACAGAGAATAAAAGAAGAAAGATAACTGATAAAGAAGGGGAGGAAGAATACTTAATGAAAAAGACCAGGATGGAAAAGCGAGTGAGGTAAAGGCAGTAATGTTCATAATGTTGGTAGATGTATTAGGAGAGGGATAAGGATTACTATAACTAAATCAATAAGATACAACTTTATCCATGTGTTTTCTTGAAGGTGGAGGAAGAAGATATAAAAGATAAAAGTAAGGAAGATATACTGCTAATGTGAAGGATGTTAGGAAGATGGATGACTAGGAAAAATGTTGACATTCAAGTAAGTGTAAACAAGGCTGAGGAAGACAGGGAAGTGACTTCCCTGCACACTTCTTGACTATTTCTCATTATGAGGAACACTCCTTGTTTGAGTCTTAAAACTAATATTCTTCAAGCTGATCCACACTGAAAGTGTTAGACATTCATTGGTAAGATTTTTTTTAAATATCCTTGGTACAAAATACTGAAAGTACAGAATCATATGAAAACACATTTAATAATAATGCTGTGAGGCTTCTAGTTGAAGCCATTAGTAAGTGTTCCACATTTTGCCCATTTGTTCCAAATTGTGAAAGACAGCATTCCACATTTTGTAGATTAAGAATGAAAGCTGTTTCCCTGGGTCAACCTGTGCCTAGGAAGTGGTAGTAACATATTCAATGCTGCAAGAGAGTCATTACAACATTTCACAATGATATAAGACATCTACTGACTGAAAGACTATACTGTACTACTCCATAAGAAGTACATGGAAGGGAATGTGGCAATTATCAGTTTGTCAGAGTAAAATATGAAGAGTGAAGCGTTACTAGGAAAACTTTGCAAAATGTTTGTATGATTTGTTCTGCTCTACTAAAGTTAGCACAGAAAATCTTGTGAATGCTTCGAATGGATAATGGCAAAAATGCAAGCTTCCAGAGCTTCAGGGCGTTCAAACTGTCAAACAGCTTGAGGTAAGCTGACTAGATGACAAGTTCGGGCGTGAAGCCTTTCAGAGCTTTGCTGCTGCAGGAGAATACACTCAGGTTTTCAAGGACTGACAGTTGGCTTGTGCTTTCTTTTGCCGGGCAGATAAGTTCTTTGGGGAAAAAAATAAATTTTCTTATACTTACTGTTTTTTTTATCACTTTTCTCTTGAAGAAAGTTACTTTAAAGGTAGGAGTGCTGTGTTTTAATGAACTGTCTTGAGGCTAACATATTTTCAAATGAAGCGCTCTTTTTGTCAGTTTTAAAGAAGTGTAAACTAACAGATAACATTTTCAATGGAGATATGACTTTCTGTTGTGGGGTTGCCATAGTGTTTGAAAGTGCTTGTTATTGTATTTCTTCAGTCAAAAAAGTAAATTTTGTGGACTGGAAGTTTTATCGGCATTTGCTGCTTGTCTTCCATGGGAAAGAGGCACTATTTCTGGCTTGATCACGGAACAGATTGCCTGTCCCATGGTCAGTCTTTCTTCCAAGCCACAAAGAGTGAAAGTTAAGTAAAAAAAAGCCTTTGGCACCACAGACGGCTAGCAATCTGCCTCAACTACAGGTAAGCAACTTGCTGTGGGCCACATCTTTTACCCCAAACCCCTTTGGTGTAGCACCTACAGCCACTATGGACTGGGGATAGCCACCTCCTCTGCTGCTGTTGGATTCCCCTCAGTGGCAAGGGAGAGCCAATCTTGCCAGTTCTGGGAGATGGAACAGGGAAAGTTTCCCTGTGTCAGAATGCTGTGCTCACCCCTGGGGAATCAGAGGCTGCCACTGATGACATGGTTGGCCACATTTTTCTTGCCAAAAAGAAATCCAAACATATATCTACTCCTCCTAAATGTCTTTGGATATGAGTAGTTTACTGGGACTGGCTCAGGGTGTAATGCAGGCTATTGGTCCTTCTTATAGAGCAGTTTCTGGTAAAAGAAAGAGGGATGCCTCTTTTCCTGAAGAGGTTTGATTCTGAAAATGAATAGAAAGATGCAGGGAAGGATTCAGGATTATGTCCTCAGATTTCTGATTCAAAATCAGAAAAGTGCTCATCTTCTTATTCTTCCTTTAGGGGTTTCTCTTTCTCTGAGACTATTGATAGAATGCCCCAGTATTTGCAGTATAACACTGAGGTTTCTCAGTCAATAAGAAAATACTATGACTTGTTACAGAAGGATTTTCCAGAGCCTACATCCATTCTTCCAGTCATAACTGCTTTAGAGGAGTGTCTTACTGCCTGCAATTTCCCTGAGAGTTATCCAGCTATCCTTAAAATGTTCTTCTGTCTTAAATTTGTATGCACCATTCCAAAACTGCATCTATAGCATTAGTTGACTCCACTACTGCTAAGCACTTAGTTAATTCCAAGCTAGTATTTCTAATAAGGATGGGTAAATTGATAGGTATTGCAAAAAAAGTGTATACTTTCAAAATGCTGGTTTTCAGTTTTAAAATGCCAGGTTCATATGTTAAAGTTTGTTATGGCGTACTGTGAAACTATCAGGAATGTTTAAAGAAATTTTCTTCTTGTGAAGAAAAAAAAATGCTCTTTTTGTGCTTTAGTTTATTCTATTACATAGGTCACTACTCATTGCTTGCAGCATGTGTATGACTCTGTTGATGCTTCTTCCAGGGCTATGGCCACTAGTACTGTTTTAAAGATGTTTGCTTGGCTGCATTCTCAAAATTTCCCTGATGAGATTTAAAAGTCTCCCTTAGATAGAGATTTATTGTTTGGCTCCTCTGCTGCAGAGGTGATCAAAAAGTGTAATGAAAGGGGCAAGATGATCAAGGGAATCTCCAAGATTTTTCAGCCCTCCTTTTCCAAAGTGTCCAATGGATTTTCCTTACCCTCATCCACTTTTATTTATTTACTGACATTTGATTACCAAGAAAGTTTGACTGGGTAGAAGCCCATTTTCAGCAGAGGGCTGGGGAGAAAATCTCCAAATTACTATAAAATATTTTAAGAACAATAATTTTACAATCTTCAAAAATAAAATAAACATCTGCACTTTAAATAATTATAACAAATTAGACATAATATAAAGAGTAGTGCAGTGGTGTAGAGGTTAGCATTGTTGCCTCACACCAAGAGGTTCTCTGGTTCAATTCTTGGCTGGGGGGGGCAGGGGGGGGGGGGCGCTTCTGTGTGGAGTCTGCATGTCCTCCCTGCATTCACATTGGTTTTCTCTTGGTGTCTCAGTTTACTCCCACATTCCAAAGTATGCGGAATGGACACTAAATTGGTCCCAAGTGTGAGTGTGTGCATGCAAATGTGTATGGTGTACGCTATGAGGAGGGTTGGGCCCTGGGCTACCAACTTGAGCCAATAAAACCCGTACCTGCTACACATACGAGTGCTGAAATGTGCTTGTTGCCAGATGTACCAAATGGTGTGTAAATGGGAAAGACAGACATAATATAAAAATAAGTTATGTACTCACCATAACATTCCATCTGAGTATGTAAACTACATTTGTCTGCAACCTGTGGGATACGGATCCGATCTCTGATCCGAGCCGGAACTTTACAAAGCTTATATCTGAGCTCCTAGCTCCTCCCCTTACCCATAATCCCCTGCCAACCCTGACTGACCTCAAATCAAGTTTGCCAGCAACCAATATAGTAGAAAACCAACTACCTTTTCGGAAATATACCTCACTATATGTCATAAAACACATCTGAAGGTCAGGGGGACGGAGGGGGGGAACGGTTGCAGACAAATGAAGTTTACCTACTCAGATGGAACGTTATGGTGAGTACATAACTTCTTAATCTGAAGTAGTTAACTTAATTTGGCCTGCAACCTGTGGGACAGTCTCCCCAGCTACCTAAACCTTAGGCGGCCTTCATGGAAGGATATTCCGGAGCACTGCGGAGCCAAAGGAAGTTCTCCCTCTGGAGATAACGTCCAGTTTATAATGATTGATGAAGATATGAGATGAAGCCCAAGTGGCTGCTGAACAGATATCATCCAAGGAAACTCTGGATTTAAAGGCGGCAGATGTAGCCATAGACCGAGTTGAGTGTGCACGAACTCCTTGAGGTGCGGGCCTGCCGGAATTTTGATAAGTCGAGATGATACACTGTGAAATCCAATTTGATAAGGAAACTTTCGAAACTGGTTTACCTAGATTAAATTTGGGAAAGGAGACGAACAACTGGTCGGATTGTCTATGACCAGATGTCCTATGAATGTAAAACCTAAGTTGTCTATGCACGTCCAAAGAATGTAATTTGTACACACCCTTGTTCTGGTAGTTAGGAAAGAAGACTGGCAAATTGATAGATTGGTTAATATTAGTCTCAGAGACTACCTTCGGAAGGAAAGAGGGATTGGTCCTGAGGTAAACCCTATCCTTGTGAAAGGCTAAGTATGGGGGTTTTACAGAAAGAGCTTGCAATTCAGATACTCTCCTGGCTGAAGTAATAGCCACTAGGAAAGGCTGTTTTCCAAGACAAATATTTGAGGTCTACTGAAGCCGCAGGTTCGAAGGGAGGAGCCGTCAAGGCTTGTAATACCAGGGGGTCAAATCCCATGGAGGTACTGCTTCCTTTATTGGAGCCCTAAGTAGAAAGGTACCCTTTAAGAACGTCTTGCACAATTTTGTAGTAATCAAAGGACCCATTTCAGTACCTACGTGATAATGAGAGATAGCTGCTAACTGAACCTTAACCGTACAACAGCTAGCGCCCTCATTAAAAAGTCATGAAAGAAAATCCAGCACCGCAGGCAAGGGGGCTGTAAAAGGAACCAACTTATGGCATTCTGCCCAGATAGAGAAACGCTTCCATTTACTACCATAGACCTGCCTAGTGGAGGGCTTGTGCGCTGCTACTAGGATAGCTTTAACTGGAGATGAGATAACGGGAGTCCTAGCTACAAGTGGAACTGGAGCAGCCAAGCCGTCAGCTTGAGGCTGACCAGGTCGGGGAATGGGAGCCCCAGGGGGTGGGAAATCAGATCCGGGAGGGGATCTAGAATCCAGGGCGGATTCGCTAGAATAGACCAGAGGTAAGGGAACAAAGCTTGGCGAGGCCAAAATGGGGCAATGAGAATCATCCTGCTCCCTAACAGACTGGCTTTCTGAAGGAGTTTCAGCATCAGGGGAAGAGGAGGGAAGGCATAGAGAAGACCGGGTGGCCAAGCATGCACCAAGGCATCCCTCGAGGCTTCCCCGGCAGGGGGAATGAGAGCGAAGTAATTGTTGCATTTCGTGTTTGAGGGAGATGCGAAGAGATCGCAACAGGGCTGCCCCCATATGGCAAAAATTCGACTCGCTACTTGAGGATTGAGGGACCACTCGTAAGGAGAAAGGATGGTGCGACTCAGTCTGTCCGCCAGGATGTTGGTCCGTCCTGGAATGTGCGTTGCAATGAGAAAGCGGTTGGTGGAGATCGCCCATTCCCACACTCTGATGGCTTCTCGACAGAGTGGATAAGACCTGGTTCCCCCGTTTGTTGATATACCATACCACAGACATACTGTCTGACTGGATCGTAATTGTTCCTGCAAGCAGAAGGCTCTGAAATGCTTGCAACGACAACAGCACTGCCCTTATCTCTAGAACATTTATGTGCAATAAGGTCTCTGAATTGTTCCACGTGCCTTGGACCGTGCCCGAATAATGCCCCCACCACCCAAGACTAGAGGCGTCCATGGTCACCGTGGCGAGGGGGGGGGGCCCTGGCAAAGGGGCATCCCGCCTGGAGGTCCGGCGATTGAAGCCACCAAACCAGAGCCCTCTTGCAGGCCCTGCTGAGAGGAATGGGGTGACTCAAGGGGTACTGAAGAAGGGACCACTGGACTTGTAGAGTCCACTGTAAAATTCTCATGTTTAGATGCGCCATGGGAAGAAGGTTGATTGCGGCTGCCATGGATCCTAGGGCCCTCAGAACCAATCCCGCCGGAGGTTTCGAAGATTGAAAGATGGCCCGCACATGTGCCCTCAGTGTGTGCAACCAGTCGGGAGTTAGGAAGACTAGTTCCCTGTTGGTGTCCAGTCTGGCCCCGATAAAATCTATCACCTGAGTCGGGGTGAGAGAGGACTTGTCTGAGTTTATAGTGATCCCTAGTTGTGGAGCAAGGCTGAGGAAATAGTCCCTGGTTAAGCAAAGTAGATGCCTTGTCGGGGCGGTGAGGAGCCAGTCGTCCAGGTACGGGAAAACCTGCATTTCCTGGAGTCTCAGGTGGGCCGCTATCACTGCTAATACCTTGGAGAACACCCTGGCGGCTGAGGTGAGAACAAAGGGAAGGACCCTGAATTGATAATGACTGGCTCCCAGCCGGAAGCAGAGAAAACTCATGGATTGTTCGTCCATCAATATGTGGTAGTACGTGTCCTTGAGGTCTATCTTGGGGGGGGGCTTTTGACTGGTTCCTGATTAATTGGCCTGGTGTTGTTATCCATTAAGTACAATGCAAATTGGTCCAAGTGATTGTCAAAATTGTTGTATTAGGAGGGCCTGGCAAGAGTAAAATCTCAAACTTTGGAAAGGTTGTCCGAGTACCAATTGTGAAAGGAAGAGATTAAAAAATAATTAGTACTCCCTAAATCCACTAGGAAACTTTTCGCAATTGGGTCGACCGATTAGAGCCAACTTTACAAGTAATCAGTCTGCTTCCTTAAACCCTATAAACCTAAAAGTTTCCCAAAATTGTAGAAACAAACCTTTAATACCTCATATATGAAAACCACAATAAAAGGATTAGAAATGAATTCCCTCGAGGGCGTAGGAACAACTTTATCTGAAGTAGTTACAAATTTCCTAACTGGGGAAGTGCTCCTAAACTTGGGGCTTCAGGGAAAGGGAAATTTTCCAGCCTAGCCAAAGGAATTCCCTCTGGAGATAACGTCCAGTTAAGGTTGATGAAGATGAGAGGGAGCCCAAGTGGTGAACAGATCAGAAATCTGTTTTAAAGGCGATGTAGCCATAGACCGAGTTGAATGTGACAACTCCTTGGTCGGCGCCGGTTTTTGAATGAGATGATCCTTTTCCAAGATAAGGAACTTTGCTGTTACCAATTTTGGGAGGGACACGGTCGGATGTTAGACCAGAGCCTATGAAAAACCGTTGTCAATGCAGCAAAAATGAATTTTACACATTTGTTCGGGAGGAAAAGAGGAAAATTTGATAGATTTTAATTAGTTAGGATACCTTCAAGGGAAAAGAGGTTGCCTAGGTAAACCTACCTTTAAAAGGCTAAGATGGGGTTTACGAAAAGGCTTCAATTCAGATACTTCCGGCAGACTAGGAAAGGCGTTTTCCGAAAATTTTGAGGTTATGAAGCGGGGTTAGGGAGGCCCAAGGCTTGAATCCAGTTCAAATCCAAGGGAAAGACTGCTTCCTTTTTGAGCCAAAGTAGAAGTCCCTTTAAGAACCTTGACTTTGAATCAAGGGAAATTTCAGTACCACGTTGAAATAGCTGTAACAAAACCTTAACTTTACCTAGCCCATTAAAGTCATAAGGAAACCCAACGAAAGGGGTTTTAAGAACCCTATGGATTCTCCCCAGATAACCTCCAATACTAGCCCTCCTATGGGCTGGTGTCAGGAAGAACTGGAAATGAGATGGGATCCTAGCTCAAGTACCTGGAGAGCCGCCGAGGCACCTCGGTGAGCCCAGGGTGGGAATGATCGGAATCTAATCAGGCGTTCCTAGAATAGCCCAAATAGGAAAGCTTGCGGGGCCAAAGGGGGCAATGGAATCCCGGGGAAAG